>NC_054057.1:87467771-87618166 GCF_017639655.2 Falco naumanni | reverse complement strand
AGTGCTGTCAGCACGGAGCAGCCATGGCTTTGCTGCAGCATCTGAGCCCTCTGCACAGAGCGAAACGCTGGCAGGAGCAGCCATCCGGGAACTGGGCAGCTTCTGTGCTGTTCCCCAGTGCCGCCACGCTGCTCCCAGCTCTCCAGTGGGAGCGTCAGCATGTCTGTCCCCATCGGTGCCAGTCAGCTCCTTCTGCTCCCAGGTCCTTGCCTCAAACTTTTCCTGCCTCCCCTAATCTGTGCCCTCTGTGCAGTGGCCATATCCACTCACACACATCAAAGCAACCCCAGCTTTCCTCCTAATTCTTAGCTTCAAAATACATTTTAAATCAGAGTTAATTAGAGGGATCAAAGGCCCTTTCTCTATATCCTCTCGAGCCCTCTTTTCCTAGCCCTGGCCAGGCCTGGCTGGCTGTGCACAGCAGCTATCACAAGATACAGATGCCAAGTTTCAGAGATGGAGAGCCAAAATGAAGCACGGTTCCCCTGCAAACTCCCTGTGCGGTTGCACTAATCACTCAGGAGACAGTGCTGAGTTTGTGGAATTGGCTGATGATGGGACCGTGGTGGTTGACTTTATCCCTTGGATGTTGCCTTTCTTTGAGTCATCTTAGTTCTGAGTCACCAGCAGCCGTTAATCCCTTAGAGATAACAGCCTCATCCAGTTCTTTCTATGCAGGTACTTTTGCCTCTGCGCTTACACTTCGAAAAAAGAGAATATATATGCGTGAGCAAAGGTCCTGGTGGGAGCACTCCAGGACACGCTGCGGGATTGCTCATCATGACAGCACTAGTGTCACCTTGTGGAGCCAGGGCTCTTGGCCACCTCTGCTCAGCAGGCTCAGGAGATCCTGCCCCTTCCTGGAACCGCTGTTTATGTAGGATTTACCCAGTGGATAAACCTTGCAGGACCGCACCATGCAGACCCACGAGCCTCCCCTACAATTGATACGCTGCCCTCAGTAAGGGCAAGCTGAAACCAAGCATCATTTGTCTCCTTCATTTTAAAACCTTCTGTGCATCCTTTAGCAAATTGTTCCCAGATTCATTTCACCTTTTGTTAAAATGTGTGCTTTATTTCCAGTTTAAATCTGTCTCAGTTAAACAACTTGTTGTGCCATCCATTATCAAAACTTTCCACACACAGGTACCTGAAGACCACAATCAAGTGATCTTTACCCCCCCCCCCCCCCCCCCCAAGATACATAGGTTCACCTCTTTAACCTTTCCCTCTGCAGCAGATTTTCAGACCCCGAGCAGCTCTCCCAGCTCCTGCCAGGATTCTGCAGTTTCTTAACACCTTGCTGGGAGCGCAGGCACCAGCACTTCCCACTGGATCTTACTGGCCTGACAGACACTGCAGGGATAACACCGTCTCCACAGATACTGCTTGGGGATTTCCCTCTTGATACCCAGGAGTCGCATTAACTGCAGCATCATACTGGGATGGCCTGCAGCCGGTACCTGCCCTGTGCCCTAGAGCCTTGCAGAGTCCCCCCTTTCCAGGACATGCCCCCCTTTGCCCAGCCCCTCTCTCCTGGCCGTGTGCCCTCTCCCCTCTGCCCCACCGCCTGCAGAGCCCAGCCTGTGAGGCAGCCCCTGCCTTGCACCCAGTGCAGGTGCAGGGGCACTGACCCCTGCAAAATGCCCTTTGGTTCCCTCTTTTTTCTTTTTTTTTTTTTTTTTTTTTTTTAGTTTTGTTACCTGCAGTTAGACATGAAGCATCTGCTGATTCCAGAAGAAGAAGGTCTGGTTCCAGTCTCACCCGAGACCCAAACGCAGGAGAAAAGGCTGCATCCCCTGTTGCAATGGAGCACGCCTAATCTGATCCCAGCCCACCTGGGCTCCCCTCAGCACCTGCCCCTGGCAGTGGGCTCAGCACCCCAGTGATGCTTCTCTGCCAGTCCCCAGCCTTCACAATCAGCCTGAAGGGTGGTAAATCCTCCCGTGCTGGGGCTCCCCTGTACCAGGCTCCCCAGAGCTCAGGTGGGCTGTGTTGGCCTCACCCATTTCTCAGGGATGGCTTTCTCCTCCAGTGCCATTCTCTGTAATCCAGGGAGTGGAAGCCACATTTGTATGCAGAGCTTAAAAGCTACTGGGCAATTAAATTGAATTCTAATTACTGTATATCGCATATTAGCAATTTCTACCATGGTAATATTAATTGCTAACAAGACGATAAGACATATCAGGCAGTCATGATGGAGCATGTGTTTGCTTGCTTGGGAGAGGTGTGTGGAAGCAGAGTGTCTGGAGTGAGATGCAGAAATCATTGCAGACACGGATATCCAACAGCTGGAAAACACGTCTTGGCTTGGGAGCACTGGGGTTTGGCATAAGCCTTCAGCCTTCCCAGGGCTGCAGTTCAAAGCAGGCTGAAATTTCCAGTTCTCAGGCTTGACTTTATCAAGAAACAGGAACATTTGCAAGGTCACACTGTATGCAACTACGGGTCGGTTATGTGGATATGCAGGGGCCCTCCTCCCCTTCCCAGGGTGTCTGAGGGCATCTTGTGGTACCTATGGAATGTTCAGTCAAAGAAGCCAATGACCAGTTGGTTCTCAAGATGTAGCTTCCCAGTCCCTGTCCAGAGCTGCTCTCTCAAGCCCCCACAGAGGTGTTCTGCCGGGCTGGTATCACAATTACAACACCACTGGTGGCTGTGGGGATGGGCACGCTGGTGGCTGTGGGGATGGACACTAGTGGCTGTGAGGATGAACATGCTGGTGGCTGTGGGGATGGGCACGCTGGTGGCTGTGGGGATGGACGCTAGTGGCTGTGAGGATGGACATGCTGGTGGCTGTGGGGATGGACACGCTGGTGGCTGTGGGGATGGGCACGCTGGTGGCTGTGGGGATGGACACGCTGGTGGCTGTGAGGATGGACACGCTGGTTGCTGTGGGGATGGACACGCTGGTGGCTGTGGGGATGGACACGCTGGTGGCTGTGGGGATGGACACGCTGGTTGCTGTGGGGATGGACACTAGTGGCTGAGGGGATGGACATGCTGGTGGCTGTGGGGATGGACATTAGTGGCTGTTGGGGTGGACAAGGACATCTGCTTCAGCCGAGTGGTGGGGCTGATGTTCTGGTTTAGCAGGACCTGCTCCGAGGTTGCCACAGACACTCTGGCAGGTGCCCGACTGCTAGAAAGTCCTCACCCTGTCACAGTCAACATATTAAACAACCTTACAACATGCAGGGAAAACCAAAGAGATCAAAGCCGAGGCAGCTGGAACAACCTCTTCTGGAGAGTTAATCAAGGACAGAATAAGCCCCAGCAGCTGTGAAATTAACCCAAACAGAAGTCTTGAAAGGGCGTGTGGGAACGGAGATCTGTTGGCTGTGCAAGGAAACCCTTCCCGAGGAGGCAGGCTTGGTGGCCGCTGCTAGCCCCTGGTGCCCTGGCAGTGGCCGGCCCGGGGCTGGGCTTGGGGCACTGCGGGGAGGCACGCTGGCCAACTGGCCAGCCGGCAGCACGGGCATGTCCCAACTGCCGAGCAGCAGCTGTGAGCAAATCCCCAGCATGTTCCTGTGCCAGGAGGGAGGAGCGGCTCTGGAGGCAGATGGAGAGGGCTGCTGTGCAGGGAGCTGCCAGCACACGTGTGGAGCTGGGGTGAAACTGGAGGGCAGAAGAAGGGCACGGGCTCCTGGAGCATCCCCTCCAGGATTTGCAACTCCACGTCACTCAGCGTGAACCCCTTCTGCCTCGGGCTGTGGGCAGCTGCCCAGAGGGGCTGCCTAGAGCAGGCTCTGTTCACCTGGAACAATAATGATTTAATATCGGTTTCCTTTCAATGAGGTAATTTTGTCCCAAGGGTTATTTATCTGTCTCTTGAAGAAAAAAAAAAAAAAAGCCCCGTGTGAGTCAGACAGTCTGCACTACAAACCAGTGATAAATTACATTTGGACATATGCTAAATGACATTTACCAAGAAATTTATGCAGATTTCTCCTGTAATCCTTCTCCTCCATCAAAAGTAGTAATACTTTCTCTAATGCAAATGAACTGCTAGAGCCTCACCACATCAAACAGGAGCTGTGCTGAATTGCTAAGAATTCTAAATGATAATCTTCATTGTGCTTATGAATAATCATTTCCAATAGATGATTATTTAACAATGCCTTGGAAGAGCCTGACGGCTCATGCCTGAGCCTCCTTTGAGGTCCAGCTGTTCTGGCCGCCCAGGTCCATCAGCTCTGACGAACCTTGCAATCAGATTTCAGGCTCATTTCCCTTCTTGCTTCATGCATTACTTGTGTAGCACAAGATGTAAGGGGCTCCACTAACGAGCCCAGGGAGGGAGCAGAGCAGCATGCTCCACACTGCTGCAGCAGATGTGCAGCGGCACTGGGTCCCGGGCCGACCTCTCCTCCCCACCCAGCTGTGGCTGCAGCCCAGCCATCAAACCCTGCCCTGGCGAACCCGGCCCAGCTCGCGGGGCTCCGTCAGGCTGCATCATGGGATCACGCAGTAATTAAGACTGGGAGGGTCCAACACCCGGCTCAGACCATAACTATGGCACGCATCCATGTCCATGACTAAAACTGCTTCTGAAGACCCTACAAAAACACAGCAGGTGCTGCTTCAGCTTCTAATTCAATTGTTTGCTCCTCAGTTGCTTTGCAAGAAAAAGATCCCGCTCGCCAGTCCCTTCTCAGAGTTGCTTTTCTGGAGAGGGCAGGAGAAAGCAGGTGGAAAGGCTGAGGCACAGACAAGGTCTGGAGGCTCGGTGACATCTTAGGCACCCAGGGCTGAGAACAATTACCCCGTAAAGCTAAAGGGTGCCTGCAGGTTGGACAGACCAGAGATCACAGTGAAGACCATGGGGTGCAGGTGGGTGGCACGCTGGAAGTGCAAAGCCCTTTGCCACTTCTTATCAGTGGGGTTTATATTTTTTAATCATTTTTAGGGATGATTACATTTTGAGCAGCAATGATCTAAGCTAATGAGCAGCCTGTCACTTCGTGGCTCGGCAGGAAAAGTCATATTGCCAGAGTTGTGGTTTTTTTTCCTTCAATCCAAAACACAGACATTATGGAAATAAATGATTTCTTTTCACAGTTGTTTAATATAATTTTCTCTATGCTGGGTTTTATGAGATACTGCAGCTCATTAAAATAACGATCAGACCTAGGAATAGGACACAGGCGATGAACAGCAGCTGCAGTAAGTCCCGTGTATGGCACGTAGGTTTTACAGAAAGCCTTTGGCTGCCTTGGTGCCCAGTGCCTCTGTTCCCAGAGCCTTCCTGCTGCTGGGAAGCAGGATGCTGGGCTGGGCACTAAGGCATCCCCCTCCCTGCAGGCAGCAGCTCGGGGGCCGGGGGCTCAGCCCCCGACCCGGAGCGAGATTTGTGCGGGACCAGCCGCCCATCCCACTGGCAGGGCTCATCAGCCCTGGGGATGACACCAGTCAGCGGGCGGCTTGGCTCTTGGAGAGTGAATCATGGAATCAGAATAAACTGCTGGTCTGTCATTCTGGTGGTGGAAGGAACCAGGGCTCCCACATTTCTTTGGTCTCCTTCTTTTCTTCTTTCCCTGAGGAACTGTTCTTTGTGGGAGAGTTTGGGGAGCTATGGCAGCAACGTGCCCATTCCCTGGGACAAAGCTCTAACAGAACAAGCAGAATAAAACTATATAAAATGTCCAGGCTGCAGCACAACAGCTAAGGACACCTATCTCAGGCAATAAACATTAATTGTGGGCCGTACAGACACAGTTTGTTGTTATTCCATGAAAGTTTTGGAGCCAGTATCTGCTGCCAACATGGCTCCAGGAGCACTGCTGGCAGGTGCTGTCCGCGGAGGGGCCGGGGTGCTGAGCCTGCACCCATGGCTGAGCTGGGCTGGATTCACCTGCTCGAGAAGCTCCTCCTGGGCCTCCCTGTGCAATCCCACCGCTCCCCTGGTGCTGGGCCAGTTCTCTGCAGCCTCTTGATCTCTGCCAGTTTTGTCTCAGCGTGTGAAGGCAAACTGCTCTAGTTGCAGAGGCTGTAACCACAATCAATACGGGCTTCCAGTGCGGCGGCTCATTGTGGCTTTGTACCTGAGCTGCTCAGCCAAAATCCCCCGGCACCATGTCCTGGGAAGCTGCCGTGGCGTCCTGTGGGTGCTGGTGCTCCCGGATCATGCTGTGGCCCCAGCCAGGAGTCCCGGGGCGGCAAGCGGGTGCGGGACAACGTTCAGCACTATCGCCCATCAGGGTGGGTGCCACCTCTGTCAAGCCAGTTTTCTCACTAGAGCCAGCACAACAGCAAGTCTTCCCCAATTTGCCTTTTTCATTGAAGAAACAGCCTAAATACACCCGTTCTAGGAAACCAATCTCATGCTTTAGGATCAGGTAAGGTGAGGACATGATGGGATTTGCAAAAGGCACAATCCCCCTCCCACTGCAGGCAAAGCAAGACTCCCACCCGCTCTGCACGGCTCCCTGTCTGCTCACTGCCCCGATGTGCAACCGCTTTGGTATCCCTATATTGCTGCATGTTGTAACTGTCCTGGCACCCAGGGCGTCTCAGTTAACCCAGGGCAAGGGACAGCTCCAGCGTCCCAGAAACTCCCTGTCTGCCCAGATCAGAGGTGGGGAACTGGGAGAAAAGCAGCGTTTCTCGCTCAGTGCAGCGCGGCTGCTGCAGAGGATGCTGAAGGGACCGGCTGGGTCACGGGCAGCAGTGCTCACTGCTCTCCAAGGGAAAAGCACAGTGGCTGCAGCCTTGCCGTAGGGTACTCCCTCCCTCTGCCCTCCTGAGCTAAGAAAAACTGCCCAAAAAGCGCCTTTTTGAGCCCAGCATCACAGGCTGCAGATTTGACCGGCTGCTCAAAGTCTGTTCTCATTTGTAGGAGAATCGGGATTTCTGCCTTCCTTGCTGTCTGAAAAGATCATGTGTTATAAAGCGCATTTCATTCCTCCTTTTAGGATGTTCAACCAGCACCAAGGGTGATCCTGTATTCCCCTGGCAGCCTGCCCTGAGGTCTGCAGCTTCATTTGGGGCTTGGAGACACCTGAAGACCTCACAACAGCAAGACAAATAGTTCCTGCATGGTTTCCATGAGCTGAGAGGTTAAAAGGCACTTGAACCCTGAGGTGAGAGCCTCTGGGATGCACTCTGAGAGTGATTTATAGCTTCTCCACCTGCCCAGAGTCAGCTTGCTTCCCTTCTTCTGCTTCTATTTATTCTTCTTGTTATCACTGTGAAATAAATATGAAGAGGATTTAAAATTCTGACTCTTGCCCCAGATCTTCCTGCGGCAGGGCAAGCCACAAAGCATGGGTGGGCTTAGGGGCCTGTGTTTCTACGTCTTCCCAAATCAGGAGATATTTTCATATTACCTGCTCTGCAAGGTAAGTTCCTACCTGTTGTAACCGGAGGAAAAATAAGCTTGGAAATGTGCAAAAACACTCCAGGAGAGCTGGGGGGCTGGTGAAAGGGACAGGCCAGCAGGTATTTGCATTTTCTCAAAGCAGCTTGCAAGCTTGGAGCCTCGGCTTCCATTCCCACTCCCACAGGGCAGGGCACACTGCTGCGTGTGTGGGGGTGAATTCCCCAGGGCCGGGGCCAAGGCAGTGGTGGGGCAGAGGGGAGCGGGCGGTGGTGTCCATCCCAGCCCTGCGGGCAGTGGGATGCATGGGCAGGGGGCTGCCAGCCCCCGCTGCTGCATTGCCATTCCCCTGCCAGCCACGAGCAAGGTGTCCCGGTAAAGCTGAGCTCCTCCAGAGCCAAGCCCCTCAGCTGCAGCATGCTGGGCTCTGGTATTAAATTTACATCTTTCAGCCTTCTCCTGCTGCTCCGGGGGCATGGGGTCAGTGGGCAGGGCTGCGGTCACCCCCCTGCACCCTGAGTACCCACAGGGCACCAAGGAAAGCCAAGAGCAAAGCTCAAGAGCAGCAAAAGCAGAATTTTAAAAAAAGCAACAACAAAGAAAGAAAAAAAAACCACCAACCTGCGAAAAAAGCAAGATGAATTGCCGGCATGGGGGAGCAATGCTGCAGTGAATTTGCAGAGGAACAGAGCTTGTACAAATCAAAGCAGCCCTTGAAGCACTTTGAACTGGCCAAGTTCACATCCCTGGAGTTCAGCCAAGCCCTGCTCCCACAGGAGCTAGGACGAGTGCTGTACCTACCCACACCCACGCTCAAGATCTCCCACTGCAGATTTACTGCTGCTCATGCAAGAAACCATTCCCAGAACTCCCAGAGCATCCGTGGGGTGGGTACCCCCTAGCCCCAAGCCCACTGCTCAGGGCCAAGCTGCTGGGACATGCGGGCCACTCCTGGGGGCAGCACCAGGGGTCTCTCACCTCTGGAGGGGTGGTTGGAGATATCTCCAGACCCACAGAGGTGGAAGCGAACATCCAAGGGACAATAGGGCTCAACCGGGGCACATCCTGACATCACACCAGTGACAGGTTATTTCTTCCTCATGGAGCATCCATAGAAGCCCAGGCTGCCTCGGCTGGGAGCTATCCTGGCCACACAGGTTGTGCCTGGGAGCAGCTTGACCCTGGGAGGAGATGCATCGACTGATGCTGTCCTGCATCCTCTGGGCAAGGGCTTTCATGGTACAAAGTTTGTGGGGCTGCTCCAGATGTGCTGGGACTTGGTTCCCCACCATCCCACCACCCCCCTCGGGTCCCTGGCACCACCCGGAGAGCCAAAGCCAGCATCTATCCAGTGACAACTTAACCAGTCAACTACTGTCTTCAAAAAGGAACATTTAAAAGATGCAGGCTATGAAATCTTGGCCTTTGTATAAACATTTTAATTACAAGTTTCTAGGACTTCTTTCCTAAGATAAGCACATTTTAATTGCAAATTGCTTCTGCTGTCTTTAACCACCCCCTAACACTGCAAGCAGCTGTTGTTTTTAATGTTTAATGAAATTGTCTTTGGGCTGGGTTGGGCTGTGGCAGCAGCCCCACTCTGCCAGCATGGGGATGGGCTCCTTGTCACCCAGCGGGAAGCTGGGTCACACCAGAGTGCCCTGGGTGAGCCGTGGTGACAGTGTGGGGCACAGGACAAAGAGCTGGGGAGTGACCCTGGCACAAGACACCTCGCTCTTAGCGTGCAGTGGCTGTGACATGTGCCTCTGCCAAAAGGGACAGGGCCACCTTGCAGCCAGCCGTACCCCACACGTCGGGCTCGGGGACGCCTCTGCTCACAGAGCCCACCAGCAGCATTTCAGCCCTCGCCTGGCCGAGCAGGAGCTCAGACGCCCTGTGCTCTGCCAGCGCTCAGAAGGGCTTTCCAAGCTGCTGTGTGTGTGGATGCGGGGATGGAGCACTGCCAGATCCCCGGGGCGCTGGCGGGGCTGGCTCCAGCCTCAACACCCACCCGGCTGCTGGGGCGCCCCGGGCTGTTGATGGCCTCAGCCATGGCCACCCGCAGCGGCAGGGCTGGGCTCGGCCACCTCCCCGGTCACTTCCCACCGAGCGGCATCACGGTGGCAAGCGGCCGCGGGTGGAGGCACCGCGTCCCCTGTGCCACTGCTGGCCCCAGAGCCACCAGGTGACGAGGAAATGCAATTAGCTTTCACGTGCCACCACTTGTAGGTCAGGTCTCTGCAGCGCGGGCTCAGCCTGCCAGATCCGGGCCTTAATCCTCGTGTCTGGCAGCCATCAGATTAGCACAGAAAATTGCTCCGGCAGTGACAAGGGCTGTGCTGCTTGGGAGGGGGAGCCACAAAGGCTGGGGGCTGTCAGGCACTGAATTTCATTTTTAAGCACTAAATCTCCCAGGGTTGAGCAGTGTGTGCAGGAGAGATGTCCCCAGCACGGGCAGGGTGCTCCTCCCTACCTGGGCCAGCACCAGAGCCATGGGTACTTGTCCCCATCACCGTCCCCTCCTGTCCTCTCCTGGCCAGAACGACAGCTGCTCATCCCTCCACTGAGCTGCTCCAGCCATGCCCTTGGCCTGCACCCCCCTGGTACCCAGACCCTCTGACCCCAAGCCCTGGACACCCGAAGGGTGGGGGGGGCGGCAGACACATGGGGCCACCACCACCATCTTCCCCCTGCAGCTCAGCCCACCCGCCCCGGGCAACTTCCCTGCAGCCTTCCACAGCCGCTTCACCTCAGCCATGGGCTTTGCACCCACCGGGGTGACACCAAACCTTGCCCCAGACCCCTGGGGCTGCAGGGTACTGCGGCAGGGACAGGAGCCTTCCAGCTGGAGTGGGGACGTTGAGGCTGTTCCTGTGATGAGGACAGGGACAGCTCTGTGGTCAGAGCAACAGGTGGCAAAGGACAGGAGGAACAAGTTGCCTTTGTAGTGCCACCCAGGCAGTGACAACCCTGACAGCAATATAAAGTAATTAGCTGGATGATATTGCTGACAAGGGGCAGGAAATAGAGGCTAATTAAGACTGGGAAGCAAAAGGAAATCACCTACCTGCTTTGAGCTCCAGGCTGCACAAGAAAAAAAAAGCCCCCTATTAAAAAAGAAAGAAGTAAAAAAAACCCCGAGCCTGCAGTTTTAAATATTTGCTATTTACTTGGAGGTTAGAGAACACTCGTTAGCCTTTTCAATTATTTTTTGCCAGTTTGCTGCTAGGTTAACTGGCTCAAAATTCTCTGTGAAGATATATGATGCATTTAAAGAGTCTCTGAAAAGCTCGTCTCCGCTCCCCGGGGCGCTGGGTAGAGCACGCTCCGCATTCATCCCAGCTGGTGATAGTGCTGCTCATTGTGCTGGCAGTTTCTCCCTGATTTTATAGGTTCAAATCACAACCCCTTACCTGCTGCCAATTTCTTGCTTTTCTGTTTGCCGTGAGCCCGGGTGAGTTCAGCGGGTGCTCTCTGCTCAGCCGTGTCCCTGGTACCGACAGTGCTCGCAGCAGAGTGGGGGGCAAGAGGGCTTACCTGGGCTGGGGGACACCCAAGGAGGTACAGCAAGCTCAATTCCACCTCAGGTGGAAGCAGGTCCTGTGTTTGCTTGATCTCACCTCCCCAGCTGCAGGCAATGCCCTGATGATCCCTCTCGCCCCGATGCCGCTGTGCTACTGGCTCCTTGGAGAGCCCCTCGTGGTGTGGGGGTGGTGCAGGCATGGGTGTGGGGCACCTGCGTGGTGACCTTAGGCTCCTGCCGTGCTTTGGCTGCTTGGACATCCCATCCACAGGCTGCTGGGAAACATGCCTGTCCCATGGACTCTGGCCATGCTGGCAGCTGTCGGCATGGCGTGGGGCAAGCACAGCTCTGCTCCCTGCATCCCTGTGTCACCCAGGCAATGGACCACCCTGCAGCCCTCCAGAGCAGCACCCTCGGGCCACCCTGACTCCTTTTCCCAGCTGCTGCCTTGTCCCAGGAACAGCCTGTGGAGATGGAAACTGCCCATCAGCGACCGGTGTGCATCTGCCTGGCTGCCCCGGGGGGACAGCCCCCCCGGGGCCCAGACCTGCTGGGACAAGCATTTAGGGAGACAGTCGCTAATGAAACCCACATCTGCCCGGCTACCGCCCTTCTCCTCAGCTGGAGTCACACGTTTTCCCCACACTGTCCCAGTGCTGCCTGCCCATCGCTGGGACTCTCCCAGGCTGTGGGATCGCTGCTCAGCTCCCATTCAGCTGCAGAATTTATATGCGAGTGTCGGGATCTCCTGCCAAGTTTCATTACTACATATGCTCTTTTTTAAGTCTGGTAATAAACCACAGTGGTCATAGTTTACATTGGTATGCAGGGGACATCCCCGGCACACAGAACTGGGCTCTTGGGGAGGCTCTTCTCAGCTGTTTTATCTGTTCCTCGGTGCTGTTAACAAGTTACTGCAGCTGGAGCCGGTGGGATTGCTCATCCCTGCAGGCTACCGACGCGTGCAGAGGGACGTGCAGTGTTTATACACGCAGCAGTGCAGCACTGGCTCCCCAGGCAGCCACCAAAGCACCGTGCTCCCTTCGCGAATGGGCATGGGTTCTCACCATCCCCCCACCCCCACCGGCCTTGGTGAGTAGATGAGGCTTTAAAATCTCATTGGAGTATTTACTATTGGTTTTAGTTGGTGAAAATGGATGAGCCTAAATACAGAGCTCCAGTAGCATGTATTGCAAACCTACCAACTATGCAGCGATTGCTAGTAGTCACTGGGACAGAGCCAGTGATTAAAGGATAATAAACATTTTCACATTTATAAACTATGCCCTTGATATGAAAGAGGAATATTTTTAGGTTGGAAGTTGGTGCTATGTGCTCTGGTGCAGGAAGAGCTCTGCTTCTCCAAAGGGAGCATCCTGCAGCATTACCCCTTTGCCAGCGCACAGGAGGGGCTGGGAGCGGGCACCCTGCCCTGGCAGCTGCTCGACGAGGGGCTGGTGGCTTCTGCTGTGGGACCGGGCACTCGGGCTGCTGTCGCTGGACACCTGGGCATCGCTGGAGTCAGGCACCCCGAGCCCCAAGGCTTTGCCCTCCTACCTGCCAAGCATTAGAGCCTTGGAAGCACTGAACGAACACAAGGTGCCAGCTTCCATGGTCTGGGGAGCCACGCTCCCGCAGCGGGTCCCACGGGGATGTGGGGTTACTTGTCTGTGAGATGTCTGTGCAGCTTCTCCAGCGATGCCCTGGCTGAAGATGGCAGCTGGGCAGAGCTCAGGGTGTGCATCTGCAAGGGGCCACCTCAGCACCGTGCCATGGGAGGGGCACAGGGTGACCCTCCCGATGCCAGCCCCAGACACCCCGCTGCAAGAGGATGCCGATTGCCCTCGGGTGCATCTGCTGCATTGCTCACAGTACACCGAGCATGTGCTGCACCTTCCCGAGACACGGCATGCAGCCTGTTCATGCACCGGCCAGGGAGATTTCGCCTGCTCAAGCCCCCAGCAGGACACAAGGTTCAGCCCCAGCATGGTGCTCTCTGCCCGGGGTGCCTGGCCAGCCCTGGCTGTGCTCCGGCTGCACAGGTCCTTACGGCTTGTCTTGCTTTAAACCCAACCTGCACAGCCACGCTGCGCCGGGATCTCGTGTAGGAAAGCAACTGAGCGCTCCCAACTGCTCTGCCTTTTCTTCCTTTGCTTTTTTATCCTCCCCTCCCCTTTCTCTCTTCAAATCTTCCTTTGAAACCAAAACTTCCTGTAGTTTGAAATGGACAATCAGGCCGCTCCGGCAGCTGCAGCCCGAGAGCTTCAGCTCTTGGCAGGAGGATCAGAACTACAAAACTATTTCTTTGAGGCAAATTATGCATTCATCTAGCTCATTTGAAACAAAATATGATTTGCAATTTAACTTTCCATAATGAGCTCCTGCTATTATACCGTTTCCATAATGGCTGGTTTCATTGGAACAGATTGTTGGTGCACATGGTTTACAAAACATTTTCAATGCAAGCCCCATTTTTTCTTATTTTAAATAGCAACAGCTGCTCAGCATGATAATTATTGTATTTCATCAAAATAAACTTACCAAGTTGCTTCTTAATGCTACTCATTGCAGTTTTCCAATGGACCTACAGGTTATGAAAGAAACTGAAACTTTAGTTCTGCAAAGAGAGCGCAGCACCACAGACATGAACCTGGTGTCTGAAAGGGCCGGGGCAGGCGGGGGCTCAGTGCCCCCTGGGGAATGGTAGGGTCCTGCTCCACTGCCCTCCCCGACAAACCTTTGGGGGTCCCCTTGTCCTGTTCCCCCAGGCCAGCAGTGCCTGTCCCTGCAGCAGCGCCTGTGGTCTCCAGACACAAGATCTGCTGCCCTTGCCAGGGTTTCCTAGCACCAGTGACATTGTCACGCTGGCCTTGCCTCCCCCCGCCGTGCTTGGCACCACGTCCCAGCCTACCACTGACTGTGCCTGATGTGTCTCACTGAGCAGCAGCCACTGCCACCCCTCCCCGCAGCAGCCAACTGTGCAGCACAGGCACCTGCCATTGCATGGGACGGCACCTTGTCATCTCCCGCTGTGGCTGTGGCACAGGGCTGCTTGTCCCCTTGACAAGAAACAACTCATCCCAGTCCCTGTGTGCCCGCTGAGGCTGCTGAGGGCCATGTCCGCCGCTGCCAGGTTGCGTGGGTGCCCGTGGCGAGCTGGTCCTGCCCGTGCTTCTCCCGGCCCCCCGTGTCCCCACTCCTGGCCCCTGCCTCCTGCTGTCACTGCCCCGGTGGCAGAACTCAAGGTCCCTTTTGTCTTCTGCTTCCAAACAGTTTCTCGGTTCCCAGGAGAGCTGCACACACCCCTTCCCAAGTTGCCATCACAGATCTGGAAACCCATTACTTAGCTCCTGGTTGCTGGAGCCAATGGGGTGATGGTGAAGCCCACTGCCCAGGAGGGTGCCATGCTGCGGGGGCAGCCCCCAGCCCGCCTGCCGGGACCCGCTTTGCTGGAGGGAACAGGCAGAAAGCAGTGGCACCATCTGCTGCACACTGAACACGGCGTGCTGCCCAGGCGGAAAGGCCAAGCCAGGACAGAGCCACACGTGCGTGTCTCAGACACCAGCAAGCACTGCCGAGGGCACAGCCCTCACCAGACAGCTCTGGCCACCGTGGCCAGGAGAGGCACATACCCAGGGACACGGTGCGCACAGCGTGCACTGCTGCGGTGCTCTGGCAGATCCAACCTGGATAATCCCCCGGCTCTTCCCGGAGACGTTACACCCCCAGGGTGGTTTTGCACCGCAGCAGACAGGGATGGATATGTTTGCCACCCTAGCAGGGTGGTCTCCGGGTGAGGGGACACACTGGGTGGCAGCGGCCGTTGCGGCGGAGTCCGGCTCTCCCACTGACGGCACTGCCCACATCCCTGATGGTGCAGGAAGCAGTCAGTGCTGTGACAGCGGTGTGAATGCTAATGAGCCTGGAAGGAATGAGAGTAACTAAGGAAACCAAAGAGGATGGGAAGAAAGTTGCTCAATAAGAGCTAAACCCCACTGCAGTGTGTACAAAGAGAGCAGAACGGTGCAGCCAGTTGGCCTGAGGGAGGAGGCTCATGCGAGCGAGGACACCGTCTTCCACTCACTTCAGTTAATGGTAAATTTGATCCTCTCTTCATTTAGACACAAACCCTGCAAATCAGATCATCTGTACTATATATTAAAGCAAATTCCTGTCCTTCCTGGCACCTGCGGCTCAGTCGGTGGCTGCCCCAGGCCGATACCCCTGGATGTGCCGAGCTTGCTGCCGGGAGGCTGCTGAACTGACAGAGACCATCCAAAAAATTGTAATGACAAACCTCAGAAAGACAGAAAGGGAGGACAGTTTGTGCAATCTCAGCACTATTTGTTATCAGCCTTGTCCTGCACTGGGCAGGGTGATAGCAAGCCTGGAATAATTTATATCCTTGGCAGGTTCCTTTTGACCAGTGATAGAAAACAGCTTATCAAGAAAAAGGGAAGACTCTGCTTGACTCAAAAAAAAAAAAATCTCAGCTGGCATCGGTGCAAGGTAGCACCTAGAAACGCTCCAGTAAATCTGCTCCCTCTGGTGCTGTCTGGGGACCTGTCACCAGAGGCATCAACACCGGTAACTCTGTCACTGCTTCGCAGCACCACCCGCGCTGGGCTCCTTGGCCGGGCGAGGTGGGGTTTGGCAGGTCCTCGTCCATGTGTTCATGGACAGACCGTTTGTCCCCCCTGGGTGCGCACACCCACACTCAGGGGACCCCAGGGAGTCCCTGCAGCAGCGCTGGCACCCACGGGCTGCCCAGCAGTGTGCAATAGCCACAGGGCTGCTGCTTTATGTTGGGCTGTTTCCTGAAAGATTTGCCCCCCCGGAAGCCCCCAAGACCATGAGCAACCAGCGCAGAGCGTGGCGAGAGCCCTGTCGCGAGCCCTTGGCCCCATGCTAGGCTTGCAGGTCTACAGCAAACATCAGGTGCCCTCCGCAAGCAGAGGCTGCCAGCTCCCAGGCAATCAGAACCAGCGATCGTTAATGCTTAATTGCACTTACCTGCACCGCTGTTTCCTACAGCGTTCCTGGGGTACCCATCAGGAAGCACCATGGGGGGTTCCCCTGGCTCGGGGGCAGCTCCAACGATGCAGGCACACAGCCCCCATTGCCCACCCTCCCAAAACACCTCCAGCTCCTAATGCCCTTCTCTAACACCACCTCAGGTGGGTCAAGGAGGCTTTTCTCCTCTAGTGACTGGAGGGAGGTTAAGGAGAGAGGAACAAGAGTCTATTAGCAAAGAGACTTTACTGTGCAAGCAGGTGAAAGTCTTATTTGTTGAAAATATTCAGCGGAACTTTAAAGAACTGGGTTTAGTGGCCGCAGTCAGCCAGAGATTTACGGGTGTGCAGGCACTCACGGTGGATGATAATGATGCCGGAGAAACTATTCCAGTCCCCAAATGAAAGGCTGCCCTTTAAAGCATCTCAGCATTTGGATTTAGATGACATATAGTAATGGCACCACAGAAGCTATTACTGTCCATCAAGTAAATAATAAACACGCGATATAAATTGCTTGGACTTACCTAGGCTTTCATAAGCTATTGCAAACAGTAAAAAAAAAAACCCCAACAAATCAAAGCAAGAAGGGGCAAAGGACAATATCGAGAAATGAACAGCCAAAGCAGCAGCTGCTCTGCAGGAACACGGGCTGAGAGATCTTCCCTTGCAGCAAACCGTGGCAAAGCCTGTACGTTTATCCTGATGTACATTTGGACCTGGGAAAAAAGGATGAAGCAAAAAGCTATCTGCTGCAGACACGACCCAGCTGGCATCTCCCTTCCACGGCTCCGTGTGAGTGCCAGCTTCTGCAGGCCACCGGGTTCCTGTTACAGCACCAATACAGCAAGGAAGAACCTCCCTTGAGAGGTGAACAGGAATGAAAACCCACAATGACCAGCAAGTGATGACTTGGAAAACCATCTCCAGTTCCCCTCACAATAGCTAGGTCCCTCTGCACCCAGCACGCTTTGAGGCTGCACCCAGTACCCAGCTGTGCATGCATCCCGTTTTAGCCACAGTGAGCTGTAACCCACAACGACACGCTGTTACTTCCAACATTGAAACAACAGGTGCCGACGTCAGCAGAAGCCTTTGCTGTAGTACCACAACTGGACAGACCAGCTTTGTTCTTCCTGTCCAGCGGAATCGTTCCAAGGGCAATGACTGAATTACCCAAAATCTTTTGCTCCGACCAGATGAGCCTACAAGCTGATGCTTATTTTGCACGATTTACAGTGATCTGCATAAAGGCATTGTAGGATAAATATAGATCACTGCAGCACCCTTAAATCAGGCTGCTCAGAAGCAAGTGTAGGATGGGGTTTGTTTGTGTGATGTGGGTCCGCTGGGAGGTGGAGACGGGGGAGTGGGTGCACCTGCACGTGATACCCAGCCCCTCCATCACCATGCCAGGCTGTCCTGCCTGCGATGGGGGTGGATACAGGCATTGGCACACGGATCCGTGCCCCAGCTTGCCCTCGCTGGTGGGTCAGTGTGGGATGGCGTGGCTGGTGTCGGGAACGGTGCTGGGTAAGGTGCTGGCAGCCATACGATGTTGATGGGCTATCATACTGTTTATCAAGGTCTAGTGGAAAGAAAACAAGGTAATGGGGCATTTGCTGATTCAATTCGTTGAATTTGAACAAATCTTCTTAATCTTCCTCTCTGAAGGATTGGAAAGGTCAGGAAATAGGCAGAATGTGCACTTTCAGGTATTGAAATTAAACTTGTTAAGAAATCCATATTGATTTGCACTTTTCTGAAAAATATTGAAGCCTCCAGATTTAGCCTGGGTATTGATTTTCTCTTCCAGGGGAAAGACATCGGCACGAAGGAAAGATATTACACGTGGCAGTAAACACTTTCAATCACCAGCTGCCCACTCTCCCTTCATAAACAAATGGCCCCGCTTTGCCCAGGGAGGCTGCAGACCGATCCAGCACTGCGACACGAGCGTGCTCAGCTAGTTCTGCAGCTGCAGCCACCCGGGGGGCACGGAGCTGCCAGCCCCCTGCTGACGGTGCCCCCATCACCACTCCCTCTCCTCTCCCCAAGCCGGCGCTGACACTGCCTGGCTCAGGCGTGTGCTGTTGTGGAATAACGTGACAATGAGCACGGGGTCCTGTTCGTGCATCGCCTGGTCACTTGGTTCCCTCTGTGCATGGGACTTGGGTCCTCTGTAGCTTCCTGAGGATAGGACGTGGAGAGCGAGGTGCTGAGCTCTTCTCCCTGGGATCCAGGGACAGGACACCTGGGAATGGTTCAGAGCTGTGCTGGGGAGGTTTAGACTGGACATGAAGAAGCATTTTCTTACCAAGAGGGTGGTCAGACCTTGGAAGAGGCTTCCTAGAGAGAAAGTCGATGCCCCAAGCCTGTCCAAGTCTAAGAGGCATTTGGACAACGCCCTCAATGCCAATGCCTTAGCTTTTGGGCAGCCCTGAAACGGTCGAGCAGTTGGACTACGTGGTCGTCGTAGGTCCCTTCCAACTGAACTACTTTGTTCTAACAGTTCTGTTCAGGAGCTCCTCAGGTGACGGCTGTACAGCTAGCCCAACACCAAAAAAACCCACCCATGCAGCAGCACGAGGGGTTCTTATCCCCACTCACCTGCCCAGCTCCAGAGGTGCTTTACGCCACCAGCAGGACTGAGAGGAGTCATGGAGGTTGGAACCAAGAGCCAAAGGCACTAGCAGGAGCAGTGGCTGGAGTTACGCTGCCTCAGAAACAAACAGTGTCAGGTCATGAATTTAGCCTCAAGTCAGAGCAAAGAGTTTGCTGTGTGACACCAGCACCCGGCACGAAGCAGAGGAAGGTGCCAGCCAGCACATGTCCTGGGGCACCTCCTGCTCCTCTGCAATTACTCAAAGGGATTACTTGGTTAACATCAGAAAATTAATTCTCTCTTTGAATCGAAGCAAAATCCTTTCACATCCCACCCCATCCCCTGTCTCACTGGCTCTCATGAAAAACAGTGGCATGACAAACTGCCCTGACTGGCTTTAAGGACACCTGAAGGCTCCGAGTGCCCTGCGTGTGCCCAGGCTGCGGCACCGCAGGATCCTGGCGCAGGCAAATGGTTGCTCCAATTCTCTGCTGCAGTGGTAATAACCATACAGTGATGGCCGTACCGGTAGTGATAACAACACTTCCAGTTACATGATCAATGCCTGCCATGCTGCGGGACCTGGTCAGGCACCTTCCTGGGCACTACGAGTCCCCAGCACCAGAAGCTAGCCCTGTGCCGGGACAGCCGCCCCTCCTGCCAAGAGGGGCTCCAACCACGCCGGGCACCATGTTGCTCTGGGGCAAAGCCACCACCCGGAAAGGGGCCTCCTGCACGGCTTTGCTGCTGCTGTCGTGGGGTTTGGTTTTAATTAGACATGTACCCGGTTCATGCACTTTGTTTTGCCTGATAGAGGCAAAAAGGGTTCCTTACCTGCAACAGCCAGGGACTCAGCCAGAGCCTGCTTTCTGGAGACTGAATTCTAAAAAAAACCCCCAAGCCATCTTTCCTTTAAGCCACAAAGCGGGTGTGTGTGTAAATACTAGAGGCTGGTGATGCCCCTGCGGCCGGACAGGGCTGTCACACCACCACAGCGGCCATGCTCCGGGCGGGGGCTGCCCAGCACAGTCAGAGCAGCCGCAGCAAGGCTACTGCCTGCGGCACCATAACTGCTCCCAGGGTCAGCACTGCTGCGGCCAGCGCTGCCGCCACAGGGGGACGGTAAACGAAGGTCTCGGTGTGGCTTTCATGATCAGAGTCTCTAATGAACTGCTTAAAAGTGTTGCCCCGCTCGCATCGATCCCGGCAGCCAGCCCAAAGGTTTCCCCACCGAGCATCCGCCCCTCCATCCCCCTGTCCGAGCATCTGTCCCTCCATCCCCCTGTCGGAGCATCCATCCCTCTGTCCCCCTGTCCGGCTGGCACCATCAGCCCCAGGCCAGGCTCCCACTGCTCCCCTCCCGCGGGGCTGGGGGCACACAAATCTCCCGGCAAGACTGCCAGAGCAGTCATCCATAGGGATTTAATTCCAGATCTTTGCCAAGGACAGGCAGAGCTCTGGTGTGCATTAATACATTAAGTAAGCAAACCCTGTGTCTGCTCCAGGCTGATTTTTGCAGGGTGAGCCCCGGGAGGGAGCTGGGCAGGAGCCCTGGCGAGACCGACTGCCATGTGCCAGGTAAGTTAAAATGCAGCTTATTCCATATTTTACACTGCCAGTCCTTTCACTACTTTGTTTTAAAATATTTCCCTAAGATCAGAGTGTTACACTTCCTCGACTGTTTCTAATACAGCAACGATGGCAATTAAGAGGTCTAATTAGCATCTGAATCGCTCTCACACAACCCCCTTTTACAATAGCAGCAAATAAACGGTAATGGAGATGAAGAACCTGCACAAGGTCTGCAGGCAGGACCTGCCGAGGGGCCGATGGCCCTCGCTGGCTGTCCAAGGGGCTCCGGGGGAGATTTCCCTCCCACAGCGACCTGCCCGGTATTCCCGGGAAGGATCAGGACATGCCTTGCGACCAGCCACGCTCTGGTTTTGGACGGGAGACCCCGGCAGGTCACTCAAAGAAACCCACATCAGGCGCCAGATGTTGCTCTGCAGAGAGTGGGAGTAAACAAGGGCTCGGGCCCCGAATTACCTGCAGCTCCTAATGACCCCCAGGCACTCCATGGAATCCGTCCCTTTTGTCAGAAGTTAAGATTTCAGTGACGTGACACCTCAAATTGTAAGACTGACGGCTTCAAACCCACCTCCGTCCAGCCCAGCTCTGCTCCGGCGAGAGAAGGCAGCTCGGCACTTGGGGGGGGACGGGCACGTGCTGACACCCCGCAGGCAAACACCCGGGGCAGGCGCTCCCCTGGGGGTCTTTGCTCCCAACCTGGCACTCCCCTGGGAGAGGGGTCTCGCTGCCGCTGTCCCCTGCGAGGGGTTGTCACCCCACTGCAGCATCTTTTGGGGGAAACGGTTTTTGGAGCTGCTCTCCTTGCGGCGCCCACCACTTCGGCGCCCAGCTCCAGGGGGTGGCACACGCTCCCCCAGCTCACAGCAGCCTCTGCACCCGCATCTCAGCGGCCACCCCGCTATGCAAACCAGGGCAGCACCACATGGAGCAGGGGAGCAGGATGGGGGCTGTGGGGCTCCCTCAGACCCCCTGCAGTCAGGGGGCACCGACTCGGGGCACCCCAAGCAGCCCTGGGATGCCCATGGGATGCAGCGCGCAGTTTTCCAGCTGCCCGCAGCAGGGTCAGCGCAACCGGTTCAGCCAAGTAACTTGCTTGCCAAACTGCACAATTTTATTGTTATTTTTCTTACCGATCTCCCAGCCGTTATAGAATCATACACCATCCGCACGCAGCCTGCGGCCGGCGGCCCAGACATCAACCCAGCTCCTCCTTCAGTACCACCAGGTCAAGCGTTGCCTCCTTGGTTGTGCCCAGACAGTTATTTGTGACTGCGTGTGTATTAATTTTAGGGAATTAATTCATTATCTTGCAACATTAGAGGTTAATTAAATGCTGGCTAATTGCTACCAGTCATTGGAGGAATTCTGCTCCTGAGTCCTTTCATGGCCTGAATGCACCAAAGGAAGAAAAAAGGAAAGAAAGAAGGAAAGAAAGAAGCCCTTTCAAGACCACAGAAAATTGCAAAAGGATGTTTCTTCCAACCCGACATGACAAAATTGAATTCCAAGCTATTTAATGCATGCACGAAACGCCATAGAGAAACCCAGCCCGAGCACTCCATCCACCACGACAGAGAAAGGGGTTTCGTAACACGAGCACCCGCTACGGCACCGACCCAGTGCTTCAAACTCCAGACTTCCAGGCAATTTCGCTTAAATGTAACTACCAGATTAAGGATTCTCACAGACAGGGCTATCGCCAGCATTTCCATGGGACATACAGCTAAGGTAACACTGCGATTATGATCAACATTAATGATGGAGACCTCGGGAAGCCACTGTCCCGGGTGGTGTTGGAAGCCCCGCTCAGTCCGCAGGGGCGCCACGGCCAGGGTCTCGGTGCAGCCCCCGGCCCCTCCCCACCGGGGAGGGAGGGAGGGACGTGAAGGTCCCGGTCCCACCATGGGCACAGTGGCCTGGCCTGGCCAGTGGCATTTCAGGAGTGAAAAACCAGCCCTGTGGGTAGGGGCACGGGGAGCCATCTGTGTTTGTCCTTAAAAACGGGATTTCACGGGTTACACCGTCACGAGGATGATGCCATGCAGCCTGACAGAACGCCCCTGCCTGCCTCAGACTGGCGTGGTTCGTCTGTTGGCCGGGTTGTTGTGCAAAGACTCCTTGAACTCTTTGGGGATGGAGTTATGGACCTGTAAAAAACCGTGGTCCCGCTCCGAGTTGAGCAGTGTCCCCATGGTGACCTTGGAGGGATCCCTGGAGAGGGTGAACATGGAGATGTCGGTGGAGGGGATGGCGCTGAACCCCTTGCTGACGGGCGACATGTCCCGGGACCGGGGCTCGGTGGAGCGGGAGCTCGACCGCCGGCGGAAGCGGTACCTGTAGGGGGGTAAGCGGGTGAAGGCCGACTTCTTCAGCAGCTCCGAGTGGGACTTGGCACGGATCTGGCGGTGCTTCTCGATGTACATGTGCACGGCGATCACCCCCACCATCTCGGCGATGATGAAGGACAGGGCCCCGAAGTAGAAGGACCAGCCGTAGGAGTAACTCTTCTTGGAATCGCTCTGCCCTGGGTCCCCCGCGTTGGCCGAGATGTAGACTATAATCCCGATGATGTTGCTGAGACCTTCAGGGGAGGATGAGAGGGAGAGACACTTGCTTGAGTGGTAGAAGAGAGACAGGGGGACAGCAGCACCCCAATCCCCTCCCAGCAGGAGGGAAGGAGCTCAGCCCTTCTACCCACCATGACCTGCGTCGTGCATGGTCCCCATGCAGGGGACCATGGCTACATCCTCATCTCTATGGGGCAGCAACGCCTCTGCCAGCACACCGGGGCCAAACCCCCTCACTCACCTTTGCTGCCATCCCCAGGATACATATATATCCACATACACCCGGCATCCCTGTATATTCAAGTAGACTGGAGGGGCAAGAGGAACAACCACTATTTTGTTTAGAAAAGGGACATTTTAAAAGCTGGTTTTGCTTGGCAGAGCTGTTCGCCGAGCAACGGACTGGTGCCGGGCACTGGTGCTGTGGCCAGAGCAGAGCCAACCCGTGGGGCATCGAGGGGATCGCTCCAGTGCAGACCCCGGCTCGCCATGGCCCTGGGAGCACAGGGAAGCCGGAATGGCTCCATCTCTCTTGGTTTCTGATGGAGCCTGGAGGCTTTATTTGGGATCTGGGCAGTTTTTGCACTGCCAGCAGTGTCGTGGGGCTGTGCTGCAAGGCTGGGGAGCGGCTGATGTATTCCTGGATTTACTTAATGAATCGATTATGTTCTTTCTGTTGTTTTCTCATCTGCATCAGCAGCTCCTGCCAGCCGAAGGAGGGAGAGTAATTTGTCTCTTTGTGGGGAGAAGAAAAACACAAAATAGAGCGGTTTCTTGAGACAAAGACATTGTCATACGATAATCAGTGGAAGCGCTGGGGAACAGTGCACAGAGAAATGAGTAATCCAGAAGGAACAGCCTTTCAGGAGAGAACAATTTCCCTTGCAGAACTGTGGCAGCCCCTCTGCCAGCACCGCAGCTGCCCTCACCTGGCCCTGTGACCCGCTGCTTGGCAGTGGGGGAGGGCAGAGCCCCTCAGAACCTGCCCCAGGGACGGCTGCACTCCGTGGGCCCCTCCTGGGCCGCAGCACCCGCAGAGAGGGTGCTTGGGGCAGAGCAGGATGGACGCCTGAAGTGCTGTGTAGCACAGTGACCGCTTGCCAGAAACGTCTGCTGGTTTTTCCCTGTGATGAGGATTTTTCCACTGGGTTAGGACAGCTCAGAAACCCCAGAATCCCTGTGCTGACAGCTGGGGAGGACCCACAACCCGTCTCCAGCAACCCTGTGTCCCCCCAGCCTCCAGCACTCCGGGAGAGCTGCCCCGCTCCCAGCCCCGCTGGGCAGCACCTACCTGCAGAGACGAAGAAGATGCCGGCGCTGAGGATGACGTTGTGTTTGCTCTTGTAGAACTCGCTGGCCGCCACGCACAGGCCCCCGAAGAACAGCAGACCCACGCTGAGGATGGGGAAGATGCTGGATGCTCTCACCGCACCTGCAGGACAGGGAGAAAGGCACGGTCAGTCCCCAGCACCGCTCCGGCAGCGGGGCTGCCAGCACCTCCTCGCCCCAATGCCAATGCTCGGAAAGGATTGTTGCAATGCCATGCTTGGTTGCTGCCACGAGGGATGGGGGAGACCCAGCACCGGTCCCCACTATGGATCCCCTGCTTGTCCCTGAGCTTGCTCTGGAGCCCAGCATCAGCCCTGCAAACCCTGTGGTTCAGGTCTTCCCGTCAAAAAATCAGCTTAAACCTCAAATTTATTTTTTTTCTTCTAGGTTATTTCAAGGAATTATTTCTTCCAGTCTTGTCACACAGTCAGCACTAGCAATTTACCTTCCCATTACCAAACACACCACCCACGGGTTTTGGCTACAGATGTGACTCTGGAGCCTGGGATTGCAGAACCCCCCAGATCTCACCGGGCTGGCGAGGAACAGCACTGCCAACCACGAGGATCAGGATCCTGTCCCTTGGGCTCCCAGACTACTGTGGCTGCTTTGCAAGACAAGAATTCACAAGCAAACACACCTCAAGCTCAATAAAAAGTTGTTTCCTGCTGTAGGGGAGGCACTTTAACAAAATGCACACAATGCCCACGAGCCAGAGCCCACCATGTGCGACACCATGGCCCCAGCGCTGGGCTCCATCCCCAGCGGGATTAGCTTGGGCAGTGCCCGTCTCTGCATGCTCAGGTGTCACCAGCCGAGCACTACACCCAGAAGGGTCTTTCTACATGGCCTTTCAGAAGTTCAGCTTCCAAAATGACAGTGAAGTGTAATTAATGCAGCAAATCACTACCTGCTGCACCCAAAATACACTGTGCCTTGGTTTGGGCTCTCATCCTCTCTCTTAGGGCCTTTATAAAAAGCACAGAAATACAGAGAAGCCCCATTAAAATGCCATTCTGGGGACTTTAAAAAAGTCTTTTCATTTTAAATGTGGGAGGGGGTGGGAGAAGAACTTAAAACGCTAATCTACTAAAATTGCAAACCAATTCCATTAAACACGTTCCCCTCTTAGACGGGTGAGCAGAGCTGATGGCTCCCTGCAGAGTTAGGAAACGGGAGTTCAGAGCAAGAAGGAGCAGCAGCTGCGTCAGGCAGGGGCTGCTGCCCGGTGCTGGGGTTGGGGCTGAGCACGGGGCGATGGGTGCTGGGGGTCACTTTGCCCCCGGGGACTCCCCCCAGTCCCAGCAGCTCAGGGATTGCCCAGAGATGCCAACACCTCCGAGGCTGCCATGTGCCCCTGCCGCCTCATGTTCTTACTTGCTCAGAAATTTAGCTGTTCAAATGAACCCTTTGCCGTGCACGCCTTGCAGTCTGTCACACATGCGTGTGTTTGCTGATGTGTGGGGCAGCGCACATCCATGTTGCTTTGCATGGCAGGGTGCACGTCATTTGTGTCCAGCCTCTGACGAGCTGCACCTCGGTGCCGCAGCGCTCGCTCGTGGATGGGGGTAAAAACCTCACGGGTTCTGCCCAGAGGCCCTGCTGGCCCCCACCACAGGAGACCATGCTCTTCCCAGGAGAGCCGCCAGCCCTATTTTCACTCTGTCTCCCTGCACTTGGCTGCTGCTGGCAGAGCGCGCAACAGATGCTCATTGTGCTCTCCTGGTGAGTGACAGCAAATCCAGCCTGGCTGCGGAGACCTGGGGAACAGGGAGACCAGCAGAAGCACAGCATCCCTGTGCTGCTGCACCACGGACCTGCGGGGTCCCAGTCCCCGGCGGCTCTTGCACCCTGACAAACTCAGGCTGTGCAGCAGCTGCTGGGACCAGCTGCGGGGACAGCAAGTGCCAGACAAATGTGCCATTAACACTGCTACTGCGGCGTGACGTGGCCACGCTCGGGTAAGCCGGAGGGTCAGTGCTGCTGAGCGGGGAGCTGGGGGCTGTGACCCAACAGCCTCCTGCCAGCAGGTGTGGGGGACTTGCTGGGTGCAGCTCTGGGAGATGGGGAGGTGGGTGCCAGCGCAGGGCAAGGGGGTCCCCAGGATGCGGGCACAGCTCCACCGCACCATGGGAAAGGAGACTCACGGAGGAGATACTCGGCCGTGTCTTGCTCGTAATCTGCATCCTCAGGGAAGTGGTCGATTTTCTTGCACACTCCTCGGAACGTTCCTGGGGAGACACAAGCCAGGAAACCTTGAGACCTCTGCAGAAGGAAGAAACCTCCAGGCTGGCAGGAGCGCTGCTGGGTGTGCTGCACGGGGCCGGCGCGGCAGCCACCCAGGAGCCACGTGGGCAGTGCTCGGCTTGGGGCTGCCAGTGACCCAAATGCTGCCCTTGCTCCCCGGGGACAGTTTAGTCCCTGGCTGCTCCTGCACCCTCCAAGCACTGCTGGCGGCCTCTGGTGAGGCTGCACATTTCTCTCTCTACCTAAGCCCTGTCATTAACACCACTGCTGAGCTGGGGGGAGATGCCCAAGCTGCCCTGCTCCCCCCAGAACCCCACGGCAGCCATGGGCAGAGCCTCTCCACGGCGCAGCTCCCACCCCACTCTGCATCCACACGGTGCTGCCAGGACCTGCCGGCAGCTCAGCACTGCTCAGCACCACATCGCCTCTGCACGGCTGTGGCTGAGCCTCCCCCTTGGGTGCACCTGTGGGCACAGCAAGGCTCGCCTGGCCCCTGCTCTCTCCAGCGAACGGGAGGAGAAGCAGGGCAGGGGCTCAGGAGCGCCCAGCACCCACCCACCCAGGCAAACCCTGGTCATCAGTTTTGACAGAGAATCGATGCAGCTGTAAATAAACCTCCCGGCCTTCAGGTCCCAGCAACACCTTATGCACCAGGGAAAACGCTCCGCGACTGCAGCCCAGGGCTTGTGCTGGGACGTCAGGTCATCCACATCCACATCATGTTCCTGCTGCGGGGGATGACAGTGGTACTGGGCTCAGTGGTGGCTTCAGCAGAGCCCCCACCCCGGGTCTGCACAGCACTGAGACACCAGCCCAGTCCCCCCAGTTCAGCTCCCCTGCCCCAGCCCCTCAGCTGTGCAGAAGAGCGCTGATTCACTGCTGACCTACAAACACAGGGTGCAGGCTGCCGCGCAGAGAAGGATCCTCAGCACATCTCCTGAAGTAACATCTGGCCCACAGCTTAACTTCCGAGATGCGATTTTTTTGGAGGCACAGATGAGTTCATTTAAATGACTATAAAAAGTTCCGAGCTTGCTTACCCTTTCCTGCCACCTCACAGCCCTGCTCCGTGCCTGGGGCAGAGGCCAGAGTCCTCCCCATGAGCCGCCTGCGCCCCGCTCTGCTCTCAGGCGTCCCCCGCAGCGTGCACACACAGGTGGGCACCCAGGCACGACTGTGGAGAAGCACCCAGTGCCGTGGGTGGGCATCACAGCCGAGCTCGGCATGGGCAGGTGGGCCACCTGCCCCACTGCACAGTCCTGCCGGGAGCCCCCGGCCACTCCGCGCCTGCCGCCTTCCCCCACCGGCACGGGGGTCCCCACGGCATGATAGGGAGTGGGGAGCAGCCCCACCACAGCGGGTACTGGCAATGCCACCTGGAAGGCCTGGGGAAAGATGCAGATGCTCTGGCATCTGCTGGCCTCCCACTTAGCATTTGGGGAAAAAAAGGCTCTTTTTCTGTGGCTTCCCCCCAACACCACTCCTGCCTCTGAAGCAAAACAAACACATTTCACCTTTAATCGCCTGCCTGTTTGCTTTGGCTTTCTCCTCACTGCACTTTCGGCCTCAGCTCTCTCCTGTGCCAAAGCTGTGCAGTTGTGCCACAAGAGGAAAAAGCCAAGGATGAGTCAGGCTCAGGCAGGTGATGTACTGAGGACTGTTACGTGCTGCAGGGCGTGGACGTGGGGCAGAACGGGGCAGCGCAGCCATGTCCACAGTGGGGGAGAGCCTTATGGCTCAGACACGTTTATGGGACAGCCTGGGGGAAGGACGGGCTGTGAACAGGCTCTCGCCTCTCCTGCTCATCCATCCACCCGCCCCAGCAGCCTGGTCCGCATGCTACTGATGGAGAGGCAGAAAGAAATTAAAGGCATTAAAAAATAATAAAAAAAATCCTGGCTATGCCCAGTTGCGCTTATAGATTTGTTGTGATGGATGCAGCCCATCACCTCCTGCGGACGCTGCGAGCCTGCTCCTCATGGCAGCCCGCCAAGTCACCGAGCGCTGCACTCGATATCTGCTGGATGGCTCAGAGCTCGGCTCGTGCCACGGTGCTGGACGGGAACACGGCTCCTCAGGGCCTGGGGCAGCAGCAGCTGCTTCTGCCTGCAGGATTCAGAGCTGTCTTGTCCAAAGCAAGCAGCAAACACGAATGCAAGAGTATGCACGATGCTTCCTCTGCGGTGTCAACTAATGCTGTCCTTGATGTTATAAATGGGGAAACTGAGGCACAGAGCGTGTCTTCTCTGGAGCAGCAAGCGAGGTGGGAGGAATTCCTGCAGCGTCTCCCTAGAGCCAGGGCAGCCCCCTCACAACACCAGTGCTGGAGCTCGCAGTCAGGTCACACTGGCTCTGTCCCCTCTCCAAGAGGATCAGAAAGGATGTGTCACCAGGAGACAGGGCTCCAGGCAAGAGAAGGCAACGCGCACGGTGTCCCCCTTGGCATCCTGCATAGCGGCACACTATCAGGCTGCACTCTGGCTATGCACTCGGGGGAGCTGAGCATTGTGACAGGCATCAATTAAAGCCTGGAGATAAAGCTCAGGAGGTGGCAAGCTGTCATCCAAGAGGGAGACACGGCATCCAAGAGAGAACTGCCTGCTCCCGTTGCTTTGGGAACTGCAGGTGATGGAGAGGCTGAAAATGGGTGCCACACATGGGGCTGGGGAGGCACTGGGCATGGTGAGGACAGCAGCTGTACAGCACAGCCCCCATCCTCCTCCTCCTCCTCTCACCTTTTGGGTTTCTACCTGCCTTCTCTGACCTTCTCCCTGAGCCTGTCAGGGCCCTGCCTCAAGCATCCCGGAGCCGTCCCCTACATTTGTCCCTCTGCTCTCCAGCCAGCAGGCACATGCTGCCAGGTAGGACTGTGCTAAGCTGCAGCCCCCCAAAACACCCTGCACCCCGACGGACCCAGAAGGATGTGCAAAGCTGGCGTGTGCCTGGTCCCCCTGGACAACTCTCCAGTCTCACCCAGTGCTGCCACTCCCGGGCCACCACTGAGGTCTCTGTTCCCAGCCCGTCGCTGCCCACCTCAGTCCCTCGCTCTGCCTCCGAGTGCCCACCTGCACCAGTGGGACAAGCCCTGCCCTCTCCGGCTTTTAATGGCTGCAAAGCTGCTGTCAGCAAGGGACACCCATGCAGCGTGTGGGACTTTGCAAAAGCTTCTCCAGAGGCACTGACATCGGCCAGCGCAGGAGCATCTCCCTCCCAGCAGCCTCCTAGGCAGGGTCTCAGGGCCAGTTCCTTATCTGATTAGTGAGAGGAAACTTTCCCTTGGTGCCACGTGGGAAAGGAATTTAGAGGCTGAGTCAGCCCATCTGCACAGCATGCAGATGAGAACACTAATTTCCTTGGGCTCAATCTCTTTGAAGTTCTCAGAGGCTCTGTGTGCTGCTGAGCCCCCACCAAAACCCAGCGCTGGGCTGGGGGGACCAGCACCCCCCTGCCCTGAGCAACAGCTGGATGAGCCAGGACCCCCAGGGGCCTCACTTCTGGCATACCAATGTCTAAGGTAAATCTGTGTGTGAGGGAGGAGGGCAAGCCATGGAGCGGGAGGCACCTGGAAGCGCAGGGGATACCCTGTTTGGGTGTAAACGCCTGGGGCTCCGCAGGCACGTTGCTCACTCAGCGTGCAAAACTCATCCCCCCCTCCTGCTGCCAAGACCACAGACATCTGCGCTGCCCCACGGGCACCTGTAACCCCTCTCTTCCCCCAGCCCTGCCTGTCCCACCCAAATGCCTCCTTTGCAATAGAAATGGGAGGGGAAATTAAAAAATAAAAACTAAAGTGACTTTCTCAGGGCAGGGGCAAAACCTTTGCTCGGCGTTGCTGCTGCAGGACCCAACACCAAGCTCCGGCTGCCTGGTGCCAGGGGACAAGGACAACGCACACATGCCCTGGCGGGGCTGGGGGCTGCACGTTGAGAGGCAGCACAGCCGGGGCTCACCATGCTCCCTGCTCGCCAGCCCTTCGCCCTGCAATGTGCAGGGGTTTAACAAAACCTGCCCCCCGCAAGGCAAAGGGAGCCCCAGCCCAAGCAGGGACAGGCAAGGCAGCACCACCGCCACCCCACGGGTCGGGGGCAGCCCTGCTGCCTGCCTGCGCTGCCCAGCTCCACAGCATCTATTTCACACCCTGACATTTATTTTGGCTCCTTTACTCCCTCTGTTCATTAACCGATGCTCATTGCCATGGCAACCGCTGAGTCACCTGACACACAACTTCCCAGCCTCCAAACAAATACCACAACAGGGCTTAAATCACAAGAAGCCCCCTGCGACCCCAAAAAACACTCCCTGAGGATGGAGCCCTGCCCTGGGGAGGTGCGGCTAGAAAGGGCTCCAGGAAAGGATGGGGTGGCCGCTCCTGGCCCTGGCTGGGGGCTCATTGCCCTGGAGCAGCCAGCACATCCTCAGCCGCCTGGTCCCCATCCCCTGGTGACGGCAGATGCAACTCTAGGCTTTCCTCTCCCAGCTTTGCAACTGGGCCCTGGTTACATCATGGGCACAGAGGCAGCAGGGTTTGTCGGTGTCCTCAGGCTCTCGAGCTCCTTCCTCTGCCCACGTTTTCTTAGGCAGAGGTAATGCTGGACCTGCTCCCTGGCCACCCCTGCCCCCCTGCCAGAACTGAGGCTGTGGCTGCGAGCTCAGGCACGGGATGCCCCCTGCTCCCGGGGCTCGAGCCTTGCTGGGTGCTGGGGCTGGCTGTGTGGGGAGGACTGGCCAGCGTGGGACTCACTGGGATGCTGTCCTGAGTCGGGTGCAGGCTCAGCTGCTTGCTCCGGGCACTCACAGCCGCAGCCCCTGCCAGCGCCTCGCCTGGGCAGCACCGTGCCCCTTGCCAGCATCCAGCCATGTGGGAAGCACCAGCACCCAGTGCAGCTCGTGCCGTATTGCTGGGAGTCTGCTGCCTCCCCCCAGGTCACCAATTGCTTTGCTGCCAGTGGTCGGGCTCCTCTCCCTTCAGAGGAGGAAGGAGACCTCCTGCCAGCAGGGAGCACGCCGGGCTGCTGGGGGCTGCTGGTGGCTGCTGGTTTTGCCACATCCCAGCTGCTCTAGAGTAATTTCCCCAGCTGATACCCATGGCTGCAACGTGACTCTGCACCGCGTGCATGAGTCACATCACCTTGGGTTTAATTCATCTGCCGGCCAGGAGAGCACCAGCAAAGGCAGTGTGCTGCTGCGGTTATTCATTCCCCGCTCAGCTGTCTCTGTGGTAGATCTGGGTAATTTTCTCTCCCTATTAGTGTGAATCTTGATTAGCCAACTTGGCTTATCACTGCACTTCCCTGCCCGGAGCCCAGCACAGCAGCAGCCAGCTCTGCTCACAGCAGCTCGTGCAGCCCCACTCCAGAGCCTCCCGGCTGGGAAGCAGAGCTGTGCGGGGGAGCCCTGGTCAGCCGGCGCTGCCTCTGCTCACCCCCCCTGGCACAGGACAGCTTCTTCCTCCGCCTTTTTCTGTACTGAGGCACCAGGCCTGCCCACCCCCTCCTCCAGCAGGGTCCTGCTTGAGAACGCACGGCTGCCAGCGCACTCAGTCTCCCCACGCCAGCGCACACTCTGGGCTCCCCCCGATGCACAAACCGGCAGGGACAGTGCCCAGCCAACAGGCACCGGCAAGAAGCCACAGAAACAACGGTCTGAAGCAGCTGGTCAAGTGCCAGCTGCAAAGCCTGGAAGATAATCCTTTGTCACGTTACCCGGCCCTTCCATCCCAGCCCTTCCATTTCACTTTCCTTCTTTCTTCCCTAGAGGAGCATCCGCAGCTGCACAACACACTGCTTTCCCACGGCCAACGCTGCTGCCAGCCCCAGGGCAGTGCAGAGCCACTAGCAGTGGAAAACGCTGCGGCCATGCCCGGGGAAGAGATGCATGGCTCTGGAGGGCTGGCGCTTTGAATAAGTCAGCCAACAGAGCAGTAGCATCAACAGGCGGGATGCGGAGCGCCAGGGCTGAGCCATGCCCCCAGCTGCAGGGGGCTCATGGCATGCGGGACCGGCCAGCCAGGACACACGAGTCCTTCAAACACTTGGTGTGCAGCGCAGCACCGTGCTCCTTGCCCAGGTTGGGTTAAAATCTCCGCCACATCGCTGAGCACCGAGCAGCTCCTGCCACTCCCGCAGCTGCGGAGGCAGCCCCGGCAAACCCTTGGCCAGCAGCAGAGCAGCACCCATCTGCACCCTGCACCGGTCTCAGTGAGCTTTGGTTTAAGCTCTCAGTTTAATGGTCCCACTTTAATCCAGGGGCACCCCCAGCATCCCCAGGCGAGGGAAGCCCTCGCCAGCTGGCAGATCTTTCAGGGCATTTTCCACGTGTAAGCACTGTAAGCGGCAGCGGGGCCATTAGCCATGCAGTGCCTGCAGGGTGTCCCTGCCCCATGGCTTCAGGCTTGCTGCAGCAAGCCCTGCCTTTTAGGTGACAGTGGATTTAATTTGGAAGAGATGAACTCATATAGCACATTTTGCATTCACTGGTTTTGTAAAGGCATCTCTTCCCTTCCCTTCCCGCAGGGCTGTTTTTCATCCTGCGCTCCGTATGATTCTTCGATCCCTCTCACCCCCACCAGATCAGAGCATTCCTGAGCTGCGCATTAAATAACAGGACTAACGCCTGCCCTCTGCAAGTCCCCCCTTCTCCCCCGGACAAGGGCTGCCTTACACAGGGTAACACTTCATTTCAGCAAGGTCTTGTTGCTGCTGCTTTAGTTCATTCGCATTTCAATGTACGTACACTCTGCACTGCGTTTATTGGAGAATGCAAAGGCAATTAATTGATTTGATCTCAGGTCTTTTTCCTCTCAAAGTCCTTTTCCCCAGGGAGGGCTGGGGGGGAGCAGGGAGGGGATTGCAAGGGAAGTACAAGTCTCATGATAGTGGAAATATGGCTAAGAATATTGATCCCAACCCACAGAGCCAGAAGACTAAAGAGCTCTAGTTATGGTTTTAAAATCTCATTACTTTTCATCCAGTGGAACAGTTTTCCAGGGACTATTCTGGTTGTTACTGCTCAGTGTGCAAACTAAGTCTCAGCTGGGGAAGATGAGCTAACACTGTTCTTAAATGAGAGCAAAATTCGTCTCTCCCCTCACGTTGGCTGGCTCAGCAGAAGTCCTGGGGCAGGGTCTCATTTCAGCCCTCAGCTCTCCGCACCTCCTGATAAATTCAAGTGAGTTATTTCCCGAGTTGTGGTTTGCGTAATGACTTTCCTAAAGGCACCTCGCGATGCCAAATCCCTTTGGAGGAAGTGGTGGGGTCATTATGGTTTAAGTTATCTGAAAACTAATATTCCTTGGAGAACCAGAGCTCCAAGCTTAGCTGGCAAGCACTGGGGTACGAGCCTGCGGCACATCCTCAGATGCTCAGGCTCTGCACTCTCTTGAGTAACAAGAGCAAGATACCTAAATATCTCCAAGGAATTAAAAACTTCAGGGCTCATCTTTTTTTACCTCCCACCCACCTCCCAGATGCTTGGAGAGATGGAAAGAAATTCATCGGTATGCCTTCCCTTCCCCAGCTTCACGCTCTGCGAGGCACCCTGAGGCTCTTTGCATAAGGTCCCTGGTGCGAGACTGCAAAGCTCCAGGGTTTCAGGTTCGCATTAGACCTGGCCCATCCCCCAGTGCCCAGCGCCCAGGGCTTGGCTCAGCTGGTGCTGAGCAGCTCCGTCCCGTGTGCCGGGGAAGGGCTCCAGGGGTCCTGGCCACCCCCAGCATCTTGGTCACCTCCCACATCACCAAGTCTTCAACACAGCCTGGTTTCAAAGACAACACAAGCAGCTCAGAAAGCATCAGGGAGGGCCGGTGGGACAGCCACCGACACGCCGGACCCACGGCTCAGAGCAACTCAGCTAGAAGAGCTGCTGGAGCTGAGGATGCCCGCAGCCCGAGGAGGGGGTCTCCTCACCTCCCAGAGCCAGGGAAACCCTGAGGAGTCGTGAGGGACCTGTCTGCACCATCAAGTCCCTCAGACCATGAGCTGTCAGCACTTCACACATACATCTGTTTGCTTAAACTCCACTGGAGAGCAGCTCAATTAAGGCAAAATCCACACATTCACTTAAAAAAAGTCCCCTGCTCTGTGTTAGTGTCTCTAGGCAGCAGCAGTCTCCTCGGGGTGGGTGTTGGGCTCCCCACCACCTGCCAGTGGGACAAATCCTCCTCCCCGAGACCAAGTTATCCTCCCAGCACATCCCCAGCACCCCAGCAGCCCCACACCAGCTTCCCACTGGGGTACCAGCGTAATCTGGCTCTATCTCTACTTCACACTCACTCCCCCTCTCTGCGGTGGTGGTTTGTGTCTGAGCAGAGTCACCTACACAGACATGCCTTTTCTGAAGGACTTTTTTCCTGTTGTAAAAAAAAAAAAAAACATCAGTGGAAAAAACCCAAGTCAAATGGAACGAGCACAACAGGGAGGAGGTGGCAGAGGTGGGCTCTGTGGTGCCGGTGCCGGCTGGACGCCGAGGCCAGCACGAGCACACGCTTCAACACACGCACAGCGGCACAAGGACTGAGCCTCCCGCACATCCCCGACAGCTCGGCGGGTTTGGGGAGCAGCACCCAGCTCCACGCTGCCCGTGATGGGCATCCCCACGGGGGACACACCAGGGCAGCCGTGGGTGCAGCCCAGGCGCTCACACCCATGGGTGGACTGGGAGCTTCTGCCAGTTTTAGCCTGCGAGGTGCCAGTGATCGGTGTGTGTCAGAGAGACTTTACTCCCTCAGCATTGCTAAAAGGAAAAAAAAAAAAAATCTACATTTTGACAGTGACTCATCATCTCCCATTCTGGAATCTGTGGGGTTGTCGCAACCTACACAAGGCAGTTCAGAAAAGCAAAACAATTCTGAATAATAGAGGAAAAAAAGTTTGAAAATGATGGGTAATCTCTAGCGCTCTGCTTCAAGGGTTTAGCTTTGTTTTTCTCAATTATAAAAGTAATCAGGTAATGCACTGGAGCTCCTTCCAGGGTCTCCCCCCACGCTCCCCTGGGTTTCCTTCCTCCCTCCATCCTTCCACACTAGCAGAGTGCTCATGGCAGGGAAATGCCCCACTGCAAACCTGTCTCGCAGGAAGATGCCAGGCTTTCCCGGCCAGGACGGGGTGGGAAGGCACTGGGTGCTGTGGTCAGGGTGAGCACAGCGCACAATGTACTGCTGGCATGGCATGCCAACAGCAACGGGCAAGCTGGCTGCCAACGCTGGGAGCCCTCGGCCCGGGCTGGGGAGGACAGTGCTCATCAGCACGTCTAAGGAAACCACTTCATGTTTTATCTTTAACAGTGAATAAACATTGATTTTTATTTTAAAAGGTAATTGACATTCCTATGATAGTGAAATGAGTGCTGGAGCAGCCAGAATCAGCATAAATAAGCCATGTGCTAGAAATTAATGAGCTTCACTGATTGAGTTTATCCGTTTAAATTAATACAATTCTAGTAATTAGAAAAAAATAATAATCTCTTGTTTGTTTGCCTGTTTGGAGACGCTGATGGTAAGAGACAGGTCAGGAGTGGGAGCCCGGGCCCGGGCTGAGCATCCCTGTGCCAGAGGCACCGGGATCCCCCCTGCGTAGATGCCATCAGGGCAGGATCCCACTCTCCCCTTAACGAACATTTTTGATTCACTGGGATTAACCGATGAGTTTCTGGGAAGGGTTTGCCTTCCAGCTTCACCTTTGGCTATCAGTAATAGGGGTGGCCAGCTCAGTCCCACGAGATTCCTGGATCCCGAGGCTTTTCACTACCAGGATTGGGAAAGCGGATCCACCCCGCAGGGGGGCAGCCCTGTGCCCACTGGGGGAAGGGAGGGTCGTGTTAGCCCCCCTCCCCCCCTCCCATCACTGCTGAGAACTGGTGCAGCTGAAAGCTCTCCGCAGGGGTCTCTTCATGTTTCCCCAGGTTACTGTTTCCCCCCGTGGGCTGCAGACAAGGACAGAAGGATGCAAATGCCATTGGCCACATTACCCTCAGCCATGGGCAGAGCATGGCGGGGGGGAGGGGGGCGCTGGCACCCCCCAACCAGAGCTCAGCGGGCATGTCCAGCCCCCAGCTTCACCCCACTGTCAAACTCCAGTTTCACACACCTGTCCGGAGGCATGGTGCGCTCGTCCTGGGGAGAGCCCTGGGGACCCGCTCCCATCCCACCTCCCTCCCAAACCCGGCTTTTCCTGCCACTGCCCAGAGCCCTGCCCTGCCCAGAGGGCTGCAGCCGCTGCCACGGGAAGAAATCCCCCCATTTCCCCGCAGGGAGCCAATGCTCCCCAAGCCACAGCCACCTGCCAGACACCTGCCTTACAGCGGCCAGGGACATGTTTGAGAGTAAAGATTTTATTATTGCTTTTTATGCCTTCAGCAAGTTGTCCTTCACAAACACTTCTGCCTGCCTTAAAACAGCTCCTCATTTAACTTGTTGAAATACGTGCCTTTTTCTGTTTCTCTTTCTGGACACAACTTCTATACATCAAATGATGCCTTTTTCTCTCCTTTGATCTTTCACTATAACAGTATTTTTTTGTCTTCTTCGCTGCTGGTGTCTCTCCAGACTAGCTACATCATGTTTGCAGCCACCGTACCTCATCAGGCCACTCTGATCACCAAACCGTCCTGCATCCCACGTCCCCGAGGTTAAATCAAGTCCCTTACCAGACTGACCAGCCCCTCCAAAAAGCATCATTCACAGTGTGCACCACCTCCATTTCCATGTCACTTCTCAGGGCGCTGTTTCTGCAGCCTGTGGGATAACTGAAGCTCCCCATCAACATGGTCCATCTTCAGCCTCCAGTGCCAGGCTTTGTGTCAGCAAACTTGCAGCAGGGACTCACACGCAGCTGCACTGCTGCTACGAACAGCAGAAGCTCCCGAACCCACCCTGAGGAGGCTGGAGCTGGAGGTCACTGGTCATCGCAGCAGCCGGTGATGGAGAGGCATTAAACCAGCAGAAAAAGAGAAGGGAGGAACCAGGGGACAACCGAGCTCTCCTCCAGCACATCATCAAGATGGTGAGAACAGAACACACCAAGAAAGCAAAAGGCAGCCCCTCAGTTGCCTGCATGTCCCAGCGGTGAGCTGGGATAATTAACAGAAGGATCCGGACTCGCTCGTTTGTTGGAGTGAGTTTGACCTATGTGGTGTTTGAGCCCTACAGAGAGACATGGCCAGAACCCTGGAAACTGGTGGTAAAACCGGCCCAGAAGGGACCAGGTGGGAAAAACAAGGGTCAAGAGTGGAAAACCCCAGGATCCTCTGGTTAAACAAGTTGCCGGTAGTTCAGACAAAGATAATCTATAGGTATGGGGTGCTCTGGTGTCTGCTTCAAACCCCGAGCTGTGCCAGGGGTCAGACCATCCCAGAGGCTGCTGGAACACCCGTGTATGATAAATAAGGGAGAAAGCTGCATTATGATGGGAAGTTGGAGGTTTCACTTCGCCAGTATTAAAATGTCCTCTGAATTTCTAAAAACCTATAAATGACGATTTCATAGCTCTGAAGCATGGCATCTCGCACAGGGGAGTGCTATTTTAGACTCTGTGTTGACAGCTGAAGGGGAATGGATCACAGAATTAAAAACTAGTTGCTGCTCAAGTCCAAGCAATCATGACTTGATTACGCTTCTTACAGGCAAACAGGCAAGTCCAAGTCACTAGCACATATTCTTAGTGCTTCAGAAGGTCAATTCACAGAGCAGAAAACAATTATAAGCCAAATCAGTTAGGAGAATGGATTTAAGCATAAAAGCATAACTGTGAATAGAGAATGATTTAAGAGTGTTTTACCCCAAAACTCATAACGGCGACAGGAGTTTGCATCAGATTTTTAAACTGCCTGGCTAATATGTAAACAGCTATAAAAATAAAAACATGCCCAACAGAAAGAAGAAAGGAGATATTCATAACTCTGAATATAAATCAGCAACTAGAAATTGTAGAGCACCGATAAAGGACGCAAACAAACAGAAAAACCATCAAAACATCTTTCCCCGATGCATTAGGATGAACAACAACAACAGAAAGGAGCAATGCTCTCGCCCGTTACCAAACACAAATGGCAGAAGCGTTAGTCACAGGACTGAGAAATGTTAAATAACTGTTATTACAACTGCGACATTTCATATTCAGCACATTCACATCCCAGCACTTAAAGAGACATGCTGAAGGAGCCGACTGAGCAATTAGCAGCGGTGCTTAATGCCTCGCTGGGAAGTTCCCCAGAAGGGTGAGGATGGAGCTGCTCCGCCGCAGGGATGGGATGCAGCCGCTTGCCCTCCCCGGGCTGCAGCACGCCCTGGACCCGCAGAGCGGTGCCGCCACCTTCGCACCACGGCCCCGGGCACTCGGGCTGGCATCTGATGGCACAAGCGGGGACCAGGAACTAGGAGACAGGCCACAGACACAGAACTATGAGATCACTGGTCACCAAATTTGCTTTGGTGCAACAGACAGCGGACTGCAACAGGGGCTTTGTGCCGGTAACGGGGGCTTCGTGCTGGTGAGCACAGCGCGGGGCTGGGGCAGGCGAGTGGGTGATGAGAAGCATGATGGGCAAAGGAGCTAACCTGCTGCTTTGATGCACGGCAGCCTGGAATAACAAAGTTTTATTCCCTATTTCAAGGTGAAACAGCTGCTCAAATTTGTGACCAATACCACGGTCCATTTTGCAAGAAGGATGTTAATAAAACCAGGGAGGGTAAGAAAAGGCAGAAGGCTCAGAAGGCGCTGTAAGGAGCCCGACCGACGAGCGAGCGGCTCCGTGCCCTCTGCGCAGCCTGATCTCAGCCCAGCGCTGCAGATGCTGAACTGCATTGAGGGCTGTGAAAAGCAAATCATTTTCCAAAGGAGCCCCACAGTGCAGAATATCAAGGCTAAAAATATGTAAATCGCCATGGAAAGCACTGTCAGAGCTTCAGCAAGAGTAGCAAGTTGCCAAAAGGCAATTTCAAATTTCCAGGCTCACTGAACGAGGCATTAAAAAGGTCACTATTTCTGAAAGAAGGATCTTTACAAATAAACACATTTGCTGAGGACTCGGTGAGTCATGCTGGAGCAGAGCACAGAGCATTTCCAACCTAATGCTTTTGACAGGCCACGAGCAAGGCGATCTTTTCATGTTTACAGTTCATCAATAGTTTTTACAGCTGCACAGTCAATCTTTAAAGCACATTTAGCCTGGGAGGAGGCTCGGCAGGTTGTTTTCCTTGCAAAAGTGATATTAAATTTATTTTTTTTCTTCCTCTTTTATAGCATTGATTTGAAGGTAAGTATTTGAACTTCAAATACGTGACTGCCACTCAAGCACCTGCCTGTTTTATATATATACATATATATACTTCTGTCACATCTCCCTAACGATATAAATATTTGAAGTTTACAGCTGATGCGCTAAAAGGAACTCAATCCATCAAAGCCTATTTATTTCAGGGAATTCAGTGGGCATCGTGCTGCATGTTTGCTGGTGCAGGAGTTGGGGGTGCTGGCAACCTGCCACCACAGGCTCCCCACTTCCCCTCACCCCACTGGCACCGGGCTTGCTGCACTTGGTGTAACCCGGGGTCAAGGTCCGGCTCAGCCCCACTCACTATCACAGGTACCAGAGCACATCCAGTGCCAACCAATTTAGCTTGCTGCCTGCTGGGACGCGAAGCCGCCTCCTCACCATCTGCAGGAGGGGAAGAGAGCCCCAGGAAGCCAGTTCCAACGCCCCAGATGGGGAAAAGTGATATTCAAGAGTAGCACCATAGTTTCACTCTTGGCTTTTTTGGGAGAACAAAAAGGGACTATCCTACAGACTGAGCATTAGGAGAGGACCTTGTTGATGAACGAGGGAGTGATGCCAATCTTGCCTTCCCCCTCCAAGAAATAAAAGCTTTTCACCTATGCCCTAGTAAGTTTTCCAGAAATTCAGAGCAATTTCCATCGTGCAGCGCCCTGCCCCGCTGCCTTTGGGAGGGCTCTGCCATGGGGAACTCCTCCACAGTGCCAACTGGCAGTGTGCCCCCTGCCTGGGGGCAGTGGCGAGGAGGATGGTGTGTCCTCTCCACCATCCATCGCTTTGGGATTTCACAGCACCGAGAGACCCCAGCACATTGCAACGAGCTTCCCCGGGCCCTTTGAGCACCCTCCCACCCCCAGGCAGCGTGCAGGACTCCTCTGTCCCAGGCTCTCCCTTCCTCTGCCCACGCCGCAGCCCTGGCACCGCAGGCTCCGTGTCTGGCCACCCTTGGGGCAGGGAATGGGACCACGTTCCTGGCTACAAACCTGCTCTGCTTTCACACGTGTCAGACCTGGGCCAACTGCCCTGCGGGTCCCCGAGCCACTCACACCATTACCCTGGCCATAAACCAGCCTTGCCTTCCCCCAGCTTCCCAAATGTGACTCAAACCACAAAAAGCACTTTGCTAGAACAACTCTGGGGCTTTGAAACAGCCCCAGCTCCCCCGTGGCTCTGCCCTTCCAGGAGGCAGCAGCCACCAAAGAGAGGGCTGAGGGGGGAGAGAAATAAAACATGAAAGACCCTGAGATGGATGGGCAAGCAGACAGCCTCACAGCTCGTGTCCATGCTTTCCATCTTTTTCCTACTTTGCATTAAATTACACAGAAGAGCCCGTTCTGCTGCTGTGGAAGCCAGGTGATGCTTTGCCATCAGCTTTGAGGACAGCAGGGCTGTGCCCCACAGCACGGCAAGTGGAGGCGTTATCCCTGCCAGCCCCGGGCACGCAGAAAACCTCCTGGGACACAGCTGCCACACCGGCACAGCCCGGCGGCACCAGCCCGGCGGCACCAGCCCTCCAGTCCTGCCACCCAGCACTTACCGGGGCTGCCTCCAGGGGTTCAGTTCCCCCATTTTCAGCTCAGGCTTGTGCCCAGGGTCCGTTGCTTCGCCCTCAGCACTGCTCAGCCCACACTGCACATACCTGCAGGGAAAGTGGTGCCCCACAACAGCCCTTTCAATGGGTCAGTCCCAGCTGCAGCCCAGCATCTCCAGCCTGGTTAACACTCAGCACACACCAGCCTCGCTCTTGATGATGCACCAGCAGTATTGGCTAAAGGAGCTGATGAAAGCTGCAGTGAGGGCAAGGCAGTGGGGCTGGGGTCTGCACAGTCTGGGGCCAGGCGCTGTGTATGTTGGGTTACCAGTATTTGCTGCGTTATCACTTCCCATCACTCGCCTGCTCCCACCTCCATCAGCTCCCTCAGGGCACTTCGCTTTCTGCTGGATCTGTGTTTGTTATCTGCCCTCGCTGCTCAGTGTGTGGCCCCCAGCCTCATTCACCTTCCCAGCTGCCAGGAAGGAAATATTGCCCCTCCACGGGCTCCCCGTTTGGCTCTGGCAGCGCCCAAGTGTCTCAGAGGCTCCTCTGGCTCCTGCACTGAGCCGGGGCAGGTGATGTTATCCCAAATTTACAGATGGGGAGTGAAGGACTGGAGAGATGCAGATCGCAAGCGTCTGCTCATTTTTGGGTGCTCAGCTGGAGCTGTGCACAGCCTGGGATTTCACAGCCCTCGGCACAGCCCTGGAAATAGGCTCTGCGCGGGAGGTGACAGTGCTGCCGCCCAGCTGGCCGAAAGCACTGCCAGAGCTTGTGCTGTGAGCGGGGCTGATCACAACAAAACCCAGACCCCGAGGAACAGAGTCTGGATGCCGATGGGATGTTCTGCTTCTATTTTCTGGAAGACTTCTCATCCTGGGGGGAGATATATCCAAATGAACAATACAAATAATTTCTAAACATGTGAACTTGTGGATCCTGAGCAGCCCTTCAGACACAAGGGCTGCTTCCAAGATCGTGCAGCGAGCATCCCAGGCATGACACCCAGCACACGCACCGAGCTGCTGCCGCTTCACACGTGCTGCGCTTGTGCTGACCCGCAGGTGATGGAGCGCAGCTCACACGTACCCAGTGCTGGGCTGGTGCTGGGGGCCATTGCGCTGCAGCAGCCCCGTGCACCCCGCGCCACTCGCTCCCCAGGCCGAGCGCTCACTGCCTGCAGACGGGCTGTGCCGCGGGAGCGCGGCTCACGGGCGGAGGCGCTGACATGTCTGTCTCTCACCTCAGCAGTGAGCGAGCTAGGACGAACAGGAAAGCCATACGGCACACGTCTATAGGCATGCACAGAATCTCAGCCAAGGGGGTGCCTCTGCCCTGAGGGGATGAGCTGGTGGTCCCTGCTGGGAGTGGGGACCTGCCCTCCTCCGGCTGCCGGCCAAGGCTGGAGGGCTGCGGCAGCTCCCGGGCCTCCCGCAGCAGCAGTGGGAATCAGGGCTGGTTGCAGCAGTATGCAGAGTAGTTATTATTTAAAAATATTATTATTATTTAAAATTATTTAAAATACTCACTCCACCTGCCCCTGGCCTCATGGCCACCCCTGCACCCTTGCTGACAGCACTTGGGCTGCTCACTGACAGACACAGAAGACCCGGTTCCCGCTTCTCCCCCAGCTACAAGGTCCCACAGCCCGGGCTGCTGCTTTCCTCCTTCCCACGAAAGGCACAATCACTCTTCTCATCCTTCAGCTTTTCATGTTGGATGGAAGGCCAAAGACTAACGCATAGAAACCACTTTCATCCCTGGCTAAAGCATGCTGAGGAACGACAAGAGATTCTCCTGGCACGGAGAGAAGGAGCCCCAGGGCTGCGAGAGGCTTCCCGACACCATCGGCACGGCAGTCTGCTGCCAGGCCACCGGCTGGTGGGGGTGGGCAGCAGGTCCCCGTCCGGAGGGGACCCGGCTCTGCTGCCTCGCGGGGTCCCTGTTCCCCCAGCCCGCTCTGCGGCAGCGTCGCCGGTGAAGCCGCGCGGTGCAGCTGCTGCACCCTGATAAGGTTGCTCAGCTGAGCAAGGCTGTAAAGGCAAATGGAGGACTTGGCAAAGATGCTGTGCAGCCTGGCAGAAACGACTGCCTGGGCTGGCTGGTAAGGCAAAGCCAGAGCTGCCGTGGGCTCAGGACGTCCGGGAAAGTCAGCGTGAGATCGCAGTCTGTCCCGTGAAGTGACAGTGACCTTTCCCAGCCAGGCAAGCAGCCCTGGGGTCAGGGTTGGGCAGGAGGCAGCCCAGAGGCAAGGCAGCTGGTGACTCTCGCAGCCCCTTGCAATTGCTCATGCGATGACGTCGTGTGATGCAATTGATAAGGCTGATGCATCAAAGCACTCTGACAGCTGCAAAAAATAACTGTAAGTTGGTTTTTAACATCAAGCCAAGCATTGGACGGGCTGGTCCCAAGGGGCTTTTGCTCCCTTTTCAGGAGGGAGCCCAGTCTCTCCAGCTCTGGGGCCAGGGCAGTTCTGCAGGACGTCAGCGCCTCAATGCAGGTGCCAGCAGCATAAGCCAATGCTGATTTTAATAAGTTAAAATCAGGAGTAATTTAAAAGGGTAGTTGCTTGTTGGTAGCCTCTTTGGGGGTTGCTTCCCCCTCCCCTTGTGATTCCAGGCACGCACTGAGAGTAAAGGTATAATTAGGGGACAATTACCAAATCACCAGCAAAATTGGAAATGCATGCGTTCAAGAGGCACAAACACAAATGTCACCCTCAAATGCTGCCTTTTGCCACTGCTTTCCACTGCCCGAGTCCCACGGGGTGTATGGCAATGCCCACACCCCCGCAGGCTCCCAGCTGCCCTCAGAAAGGCCGGGGGGGTCGCACATCCCCCCGCGTGCCCTGTGCCCACCCCCGGGCTCCTGTCCCAGCCCAATTCTCCTCCTTCAGTACAAACCGCCTGGCAAAAAGCAAATGCCCAAAGGCCCCAGTGAGGGTGGTGGGATGGCAAGGAGGTGCTGCTCCTGCTCCCCCGCCGGCCCTCTGCCTTCCCTCACCTGCCTTATCGTTTCTTTATGACTCTGTTTGCACAATACAACAACACAGTTCCTAACAACCTGACGTGGGAACGGCTAAGCCATCCTCTGCAGCCTGACAGTGCCAGGTCTGTCTATAGATTGTGGTGTCAGGAGATAAGAAACAGGCAATATCTGAGGAAATCATCATGCAATATCACCCGTCCAGCAGTCACAGTCATTCCTCCTGCCTCTCCCCATGATGACTATGAAAAACCCTGGTATTTTCAAGCCTGTTGTCAAATGCAATCACTTCACCCAGCGTGCAAGTGATTTTTGCAAGGGTTAGGGAGGTGAGCAAAGCCCAGGTGTCCCACCACATGCCTCAAAAGGGAGCAAAATCCTGCTGTGAGAAGATCTTTCCGTGTCTTCTCCTTCAGGCAAGCAAGCCCTGGGGTGGCAGCAGCCCCGGTGCAGGGGAGGCATCAGCAAGAGCACAGCCAAAGCAATGGGGAAAGGTGGGATGGAGGATCGGATCGCAGCACTTGTAGCACTAACATCCTTGTAAACCCTTGGAACTGAGACGGTGGTTAGATGATGGCGAATCAGCCCTGCTGCTGAGGCTGCCTGCCACGGCGCGGCGCGCAGTGAGGGTGGGAAACCCGCCTCTGGGAGCCTGATTACAAACGATGTGCAAACAAATGCAAAACATCAAGTTGCCATAAAAGCGACTCAATTACAATCTGGCCCTTTTGCCGGCGCTGGCCCAGATGCAGAGCTGCTAAGGGCAACGGGACGGGTTTTCTGGTCCTGCTGAAGGCAGCTGGCTCTGCTCTGGCTGTGGAGTGTGAGCTAATACACATGTAGAAACCCCACCTTGTCCTCGTGTTTCTCCAGAGACTGCACAGTGAGCAGACTTTTGTTTCTGCCAGCTGCTCTGCATCCCTCCCTTCCTCGGACAAGCAAGGGACTAGACCAGTCAAGCGAAGCCATCGCTCAACAGCTCTACCACGGAAAGCCAGTGGCCAGGCAGAGGCATGCTGCTAGCCACGCAGTGTGCCCCTGGTCCAGGCAGGGATGGTGAGGACTTGACGCGTTTCTGCCTCCAACAGCATCACTCCAAATGACATGGGACACTTTAAAGCACAAAGCATACCCTAGCCTGAACTCTTCATTTTGAAGATACTGTTAAATACCTGCCGCAAGTAGATGGTTAAAAGATAATACAAATGTAAAAACAAGAAAATTTTGGAAAGCAGCCCCAAGTCCCCTTGGGCCGACTCACTGGTCCGTGACACAAGCAGTGTTTTACGCTGGGGGTTGTGTAACAGATCTGCTGTGCGATGATGCAGCCCGCTGCTCCTCCTCGGCACAGGCTGCAGAACCTGTCCTCCCCGGAGCCGCCGCAGAGCTGTCAGCACGCGCGAGCCAAGGGAGAAGACACCAGTTGTCACCCTGGCACTGACATTCTTTATCACAGCAGGTGTCTTCTTAATCAAAGACGTTATCTCGAGATGCCCGCTGCTGCGGTCCCCCTAAAGTGAGCCACAGCTCATTACAGCCCGCGGGGGTGGGATTGTGTAGAGCGAGCGGCGATGGATGCGTTCCTGGGGTGCCTCACCCCAGAGAAAAGCTATGGAAAACCTCGGGTGCTGAGCTTGAAGTGTCAGCCAAAGCAAACCCACCCATGGACCCTTAGGAAGGGACGTGAAACCCCCTCTTCAACCACTAACACAAAATGCAGTCAAACACCAGCTTACAAATGTCATTTAAAAAAACGAACGGAGTTTTAGATGTCATACACAACTGCAGCCCTTACTGACGGGGGAGCAGGGCAGCGGGCGGGCAGGAGCCCTCCCCAGTTCCTCCAGTGTCACCAGCGCGTGGAGAAAACCCTCGCCAAGGGCATGGCCCTGCTCACCCCCCATCTCCCCATGGCGCTTCGGAGTGACTCAGTGAATGGGGTGGGCACCTTTTCCCTCCAATGTCTTTGACTAACTCACCCTCAGCACCTACCAGCGCTGATGTGCATTAATGACAGTGGATCCGTCGCATCTGCATCCTGCCAGTGCATGGCCATGAGTCAGCCAGAGACACTCAACAGCAAGGTGAGCCAGGGATTAACCTTCCCTGCCAAGTGGGACCCCGCGGGCAGCGGCTGAGCAACCCCCCTCCATACTTGCGGGTTGGTGCATTTATATAAGTTTAGGAGCAATTTTGATTTTCCTGAGAAAACAGGTTAATGTCTCTTTATGAAGTGCACATTGTGTTCATTAAAATTCCATGGTGAAATGCATGTGAAAAGTAACCACTGAGATGCGAGGAGCATTGAGCAAGTTTAATACCACGGCTCTCTCATCTCATCTCATCCCAAACAGCATGGGCAATTGAAGAGCATTGCAGGTGGCCACACCTGGACCTTTACCCTGAACCACTGTGCCAAAGAGCCCCGCACGGTCCAGGCCGGCTGTGCTGGTGCACAGGGAAGGGTCTTCACCCCATGGCCCAGCCACAGCAGTGCTGTGTGCCTCCCCAGGACCCCTATAAAAGACAAACACTAAGGAATCCACCTGGCCTCAAATTACAAAAGGCAAAAGGGATGCAGAGAGAAGGGAAGTGATTTACCAAAGGCCATGCAGCGGAGCCAAGCATCTTTCCCTTTTCCCTGTCTGCTCTCAGCAAACGTCATCCGCTGGCACCTCCCGGCCAGCCTGTGCCAGCGCCCCACCTCCCTGTGGAGGATCTGGCCCGGTCCGAGGGGCATCCTCCCCCAAACCACAGCTACGCTCCCAGCTGCCAGCCCCAGCACTGGGGCTTGTAGTCTTCATTAGCCATCCCCAATTATTTACAGCCGTAATGGAGATAGTGACCTTGCATGGGAAAAAAACCCACCACTTGAGCCTCATTCAAATTCAGACTTCCACCCCTATTAAACAGTAACAGCTCTTGAGATGACAGACTCTGCACCACGCCTATGCAGCAATAAAATGCCTGTTTCTGAGCTGTTCACAGCATACATTTTACTCATCACGTGCTGCTCACAGGCAATGTGGGAACCAGCTCTCTACTCCACCCCAGAAAACGGGATTTTTGTCCAGCTAAATACTGCAGCATCCCAGGAGGGTACACTCTGCACCTCCTGCCCAAAGCGGCAGTTTCTCAGAGCAGAGCGGGTGGCAGCGAGCTGAAGCACGGCTCCTCTGCCGGCACCTTCCGCAGAGCAGCGAGATGTGAAGGCACGGCTGCCTGGAGGCTCGGTGCCGGCTGGCAGCGGCCTGGGACTCCTCTCTGCCCAGAAGGATTTTTATGGCTTCTGGCATTTGGCCACGTGCCACAAGATGACGACGGGTCTGGAGCAGACCGAGCGTCAAGCTAGCCCGATTTCCCTCTCTATTGGAGAACAGTAATGAGGGTTTACTCAGTACATCCTCCACCAAGGCGAGGTTCAGGGATTTCCCAGGTCAGAGGTTATGCCTGGGGCAACGTGCGTGACACCTCGCAGAGCCCCATGCTCCATCCCATTTTGACCCTGGTGGCACAGCTGACCATGGTGCCAGGCACCTGGCCAGCCCCTCCTCGGTGCTGTCCTGGTGGAAAGGCTTGTTGGGGTGGAGGGGTCAGACCTCAGCGTGGTGATTTCACCAGCTGTTCTCAAATGGGGAACCGGTCCCTCTTCACCCTCACTCACCGCTATCATCTTGGATGCCTCCATCGTCTACTTTCCACCAAAGTTAACTCGACAGCTCCTAGCTTTCATATAAAGCAGAGCACATAACCCCTCCCCACTCACCTCCCCCAGCCTCCCATGCTGTTACAGACGGGTCCCGTCTCCCCCTCCATCACCTCCAGCCCATGCTTACAGCCCACATCATGCAGTCCCTCTCTGCACAGCCGTTACTCCTGGGCTCTCCTCGCCAGAGGTGGTGGGCATCCCTGGGACAGCACTGCGAGTGGTGGCATCAGCGGGGGGGGGGGGGGGGGGGGGGGGGGCTGTGCCAGGGCTGTCAGGGCAGTGGGCTGGAGCAGCCGCCTGCCAGGGAGGTCAGCGCAGCTGAACACAGAGAGCCTGGCAGCCATGGCACCGGCACCGCTGGCAGCACCGTGAAGCTGGACCAAGAGCACCGTGGAGAAGTGTTCAATTGCAAGATGGGTTGTTGATGAGAATCTATTACAGACACCAACCAGACAGAGGAACAGGATGAGCAGCTCCTTAAATACCTACCTATAATGAGTAGAGAGAAAAAGTGCTCTATCATGGATGATTGCAATCTCAGGGACATTTGCTTGGCGCTTTTAAAAATTAAAGATAATAACTTTCTAACAGAAACAATATTGCTGTCACCTTGGGGAAATTCTCTGCTTGGCCTCACTCAGAAGGACTGAGAGGAGCTGAAAGCAGGGGAAGAGCTGGTGGCTGTCCAGAGGCAGCTGCTTCCAGCCCAATTTAACGCCTTCGGTGCAAACCAGCTCAGCTCAGCAGAGCTAAAAGCAACCATGGACAAAAACAGCTGGGGGAAAAGCATGAACGCAGAGGCACAACTGCTACTCGGGGGCAAGGGCAGAGCACTTCCCCGGCATCCCGATGAGCCTGCTGAAAGGGGAACTGAAGATTGCCATTAAAAAATAAAAAATTAGGGCTTTTGAGACTGGAAGTAGCGGTTAGGACACGCACGCGGCTGATAAAGAAGCTGATAGGATCAGTTAAAATAAACCTGCAACCCAAAGGTTTAAGCAAAACAAGGAGGAATTATTTCATTAGAAGAAAGGAGCTTTACTGCTGATGTAAATCACTATCAGATCATGACGGTGCAACTGTCAGTCACGAAGCAGAAGTGACACACAATTATTTATTCATCAGATACTTCTGTTCTGTACTTGGAGACAAACAGGTTCCTGTATTCCGCCAGGAGTTAGGCAGGATGCTAAACAGCGGCTATGAAGTGTAAACATGAAACTGGTAGGACTAGAGAACTTTCCCCCAAGAGTGTTCAGAGAATAGGCTGAGGAGTTTTTTGAAGATATAAATGGATTTTAATAAACCTTGGCATTCTGTTGAATTTCTCAAAGATGGGAAAAGCTGGTTTAATGCCACGAGTGATGGCGATGGGCAATGGTAGGAGCTGCCTCCCCAGCATTGCCTGTGGGTTAGCTGAGGTGGGCAGCGGCAAGGAGGAACCGGGGGATGAGATAAATGTCAAACAGCCTTGCAGAAAATAGATTTATCAAACTTCATAAATTTTTCTTGATATGGTTACAAATTCAGTTGATAAAGGAAGTCAGTAACATAATACATTTAGAGTTCCACAGGGTATTTGATTTAGCTCTCCTGAAAAAGTAAAAGACCAGTATTATGCAGAATCAACAGCGCTTTATTAAAGGGACCGGGAGGCAGATTGCAGAGATTGTACATTGTCATCCGATGGGATATTTCTTCAGAAGATCACCTGTTAACACAGGAGTGCTGAGCTATAACAATGTCTTTATCAAGAGTCTTAAAAAAAACATGAAATAATTGTGTGTAGAAGAGGCAAACGGCAGAAAAAAGACTGACTGCAATATTAATGAATGATGGAGGTAGGTCAGGCGAATTTGGGCAGCTTGGTACCACGGACTCGTTTGGCAACGGCCATTTTTATACAGGCAAGTCTAAGGTTTTGCAGTTAGGAATGAGGAGAGCAAGTTACAGTTTGGGCGTAGGAGATGATACCCTGATGCTCAGCAGCACAGAAGGGGCTTGGGGCGGTGGCGGACCACCACGCGAAGAGGTTCCCTGCAGATGCTGCAGCTAAGGGGGCTGAAGCGACCCACAGCTGTACAACCAGACTAGTATGCAGAAAGAAGGGAAAACAGTTGCAAGACCAACTAGCAGCTATTATTTCTTATGTTCAAAGGAAGTTTGAGCAGCTCATTTCTTTTCTCAATGCAACAGTCAGCCTGGGGACATGGCACAGCCACCCTCAGCTGAAGTGTCCAGGGCTGACCATCTACCTACAATGCACCAGGAGCCCAGCAGGAGTTGCGGGTCAGGTGTAGAAATGGCTCAGCAAAGTCCTGTGGGCTGCAGGGGCCAGCTGACAACACCCACAATGTTGTTTGAAGCCAGATCCCCCGCAAACGCCCAAACCGCAGGCAAAGCTCTGCAGGTTCGGCAGGGAAGGGTCACCGGCTTGGCAAAGGCTGCGCTGCTGCTGCGGCGGGGGTCACAGCGCTGGGGTGCTGGGACATGTCCGAGTGGGACAGCTCAGCTGAGGAGCAGCTCTGGGTCCCCATGTCCTCACACAGCCACAGGCAGATGTGTCCTCTGCCAACCGCCCTGCCTGCCCCCCAGCTGGACAGCCCGGAGGGACGGCAGGATGCTGTGCCTCCTCGGGGAGGGAGGCAGGCAGAGTAACGCTTGCCATCCTCCAGAAATGCCAGAGCAGTTTATTCTGATGAGTGAAACGAAGGAGGAAAGGAAAAGTACCACATCACCTTAAAATATGTTATTTCAAGCAGCCTTGGCCAACTCCTCCTGCTACTTCTGCCTGCTTCAGAGCCGCATGATGCCATGGAGCCAGTCCCAATCTATACCACGCAGCGGGGAGGACAAGAAGGCTCCCTGCATTTAATGATGCTGAATTTAATTAACTTTGATGAAAACCAAAGTTCTTTCACTTTCCAAAAAACAACACAAGCCCAAGCAGCTATTTCTCAGCTCCAGCTTTCCCCCTGAAGTGCCGTGCATTTCCCTACCTTTTGCATTAACGAGGAAGTCACAGCAGAAAACAACGGGCGACAAAGAGCCACGCGGGACACGCACCAACAAACGCTGGTCACATTTGAGCGGGAAGTACAAGAAGACACCTACTAAGTATTCGCATATTGTAAAAGTGATAATTAGAATTCAAACGCCGCAATTTAAAACAGAGGCTATCCTAGCCCAGCAGTCTGGGAACGCCTGCCTGGGCTCCAGATATTGAGTCAACCACTAATTTGTGTTTTCCAGCGTGGGTGTCTCTACATAGGTCTGCGGTGGCTTCATTCAAGATTTATCCGCTCTCGCCTATGGGCTTTTGACGCTCACGTGGTGTGAGCGGCTCCCACGCAGGCGCTGCGCGTGAGTGACTGACATGGATTTAAAGAGCATCTGCGACGGAGCGTGCACCCAGCGCTCACGTCGGTCATTTTAATCATCTGCCACTCACACTCAGCCAGAGGAGCGACTGGAGTTCGCCACTTCATTCCTCTGTCGTTGCACACATTTAAACCCCCGTTAAGGGCAGAAAGTTCAAGGCCAAGGTACTTCCCGAGGGGCAGAGAGCGCTCCTCAGTGCTAAAAGCATCTTCTGCACCACAGGAGAACTGGCTCTTTCAACTGACCATGTTCACCCCTGGCGCAGGATGATGAAGTGCAACCTTTGTCCGTTTTTCAAGCCAGATATGAGTGTACAGAAATTAAGAGACGCAATGAGGCCCTGCCAGCAGGAATGAGACAGGACCTGCTGCATGTAACAGTATGGGGTGTGGGGGCTCGGCACCCAGCACCGCCCCCCCCCCCCCCCGGCACAGGGTACGCTGGCAGAGAGAGTGGCCGGGGGCTGCGGCAGTGATCCTGGGCTGCGGGGGAAACCTCAGCCCCCACTGCAGCACTGTCCTTCCTCCACCCGCAACATGCGTGAGCTCTGCACAGCTTGGATGGGGGAAATTTTCCCTTCCCAGCATCGCATCAGTTAACAGCCCACAAGACACCAGCACATTTCTCCAGCAAAATTCAGGAGGGCAATGAGCAGCCCCACCATGTCCCCCCAGCACTGTCACAGCACCAGGTGCTCACCCTCAGCACTGGCTGGGACCCTCCCCACCAGCCACCGATGGGGTGCTGCATGCCCCCCCACTGCCCCCATTGCCCACCCACGCTCTCATGCACACGCAAAGGGTGACAGAGCCGGTGCCCAGTGCCAGGCCTTGACTGTGCCACAAGCACGGCCAAGCGCCACCAGCATGGCACTGTGCCGAGCCGCCCCAGCAGCTGTTGGAGCACTGGCCCAGGGGTAGAACATGCAGCAGGGAGCGATGAGCCCCATGGCGGGCACGTGCCCTACTGCCGCCAGCCCCGCGCCTGGGCTCTGGCGAGGGACTGTGATTCAGCTCTGAGCTCTGGTGTGGCACTGTTAAGCCCTTTCCTGAGTGTACCGTGCCCAGGAGACCAGGGCCTCACCAGCTCCTTCCAAAGCAGTGATTTATCGCAGTGAGGGAAACATAAAACACTTGCTGAAAAAAAAAAATACAGCCAGCAAACCCAAGAATTTTGGAAATTACTCATGCCTCCAGCGATCCCATCTTTCACAGCCCTGGCTGCTGCCTCCTTGGCTCCCTCAGCCCAAGAGGGGAGACAGATTATCTCAAATTATTTATTATGGAATTAGAGCATGATCCAAACCCTCCTTGAATCAATAAGAAAGCTCCGACTGACTCCACTGGGTTTAGGACCGAGCACCAGGAACAGACAGGGTATTTCTGCATCCATGGCTGTGACTCACCGAGAACTTTCCAATGTGGAGGGAGCAGCTCGGCCGCTGCGGCTTGCTTGCCCCCACCGTCAGAGGCATCGTTCCTGAGCTGGGGGAGCCCAATGCCCCCGAGGCCCCGCGGGACAATAGGGCAGGTGGTCCCCCCACCCCCCAGTACACAGGACACCAACTGCTGCCGCTAATTTTAAAAGTTAAGGCCCAGCGTGATTCCACCAGCCATTTTTTGCTGCGCAGGTACCAGCACCTGCCTCCGTTCGAGCTCACGCTTTCAGCACAGCCTGTTGTTGCTCATCGGAATCTCAGCCAGCAGCTGTGAGTGAGGATCGCCCCCCGAGTGGCCACCGCTGCCGAGGGGCAGCGGCTGCCGGGTCCCCCCGCCGGGCACTGATGCAGGCGTGAAGCCGCGGGGCGAAGCACCGAGGCCGGGCAGGTGGAACCTGCCCGTGGGGCAACCGTGGGGTGCAGGCCCCGGGGGAGGGGGAGACCAGCTGCGGTGGGGCAGTAGCAGCAGCAGCAGCAGCAGCAGCAGCAGCAGCAGCACACCTTGCCCCGCTCTGCTGCTCAGGGGAAGGGCTGGCACTGGCCGCGGGGCTCGGAGCGAAAAACACCTGGTGCGACGGGTCCCCCCGCGGCAGGGACACGGTGCGTGCAGAGACCCGAGGAGGGGCAGAGGCTGAGGGGCTTCGCTCGCCAAGCGCTCCGCGCTCCCACAGCCCCCGGGGCCGGGAGAGGGACCTGTGGCCTCTCAGCCCCGAGCTCCCCGGGCGCCGGCACAGGCACGGCGCCGCCGGGAGGCTGCCCGGGGGGGGGGTGCCCGGGGCGGGAGGGACGCCCGGGGGGGAGGATGCCCACCGACAGCGCTGGTGCCCGCGCTCCGGGGGTCCCCAGCACCCCGCGGCCCAGCTCTACCCGGACCCCGCACCCGGCGGGCACGTTTCGCGGTGCCCGGGGAAGGGGGGGGGGCGGCGGGGCAGACCGGCCGGGAGGGACGCTCCGCTCCAACGCGGGGCCCGGGTCTCCGGCTCCGGGGTGGGGGGCCGGGAAGCCCCTGCCCTCCCCCGAACTTTCGGGCAGGGCCCCCCCCACGGGGCCGGGGAGGGGAGGGGGGGCGGCCGGTACCTTCCAGGCAGCACGTCCTCCAGAGCCCCGAGTGGGTCATCACCTCCTCGTTCTTGCGGCTCGTGTCGTTGTCGCTCGTGGACTTAGTCCTGCACACGCCGCGCGAGTAGAGCCAGTAGTCGGTGCCCACGGCGATGGTCATCAGGCTGAAGGCTGCGAAGGCTCCCACCGTGGTGATGAGCATCTGGACGCCTCTGTCACACATCCTCATGCTGCTTCATCCTACGGCGGCGGCTCGCAGGGGAAGGGCCGGCGCCGCCGCCCGCCGCCGCGCTCCGCGCTCGGCGCCTCATGCCCCCGCGGCCCGCGGCGAGCCGGGCCCCCGCGGCGGCGCGGAGCGGGGCCGCCGAGCCCCCGGGCGCCCGGCCGGCATGGCCCCAGCGGCGGCGGGGCGCGGAGCGGCTCCGCCGTGCGCCCGCGGCGGGAGCGCGGCGCCTCTCCCGGCGCCTCCCCCGCGCCGCCCGGCCAAGGCATCGGCGGGGGGCGGCGGGGGCGGGGGGCAGCGGAGGGCGGGCCGCGGGGGGGCCGCGCCGCCGGGACACCGCCCCCCGCCCGGCCCGGCCCGGCCCGGCCCGGGGGCGGGATGGACGCGGGACCCACCTCGGGGTGCCGGCACCGGGAGTGCCCCCGGGGACCCCACCCCGCCAGACGCGCCCCCCCCCATACGCCGCGCTCCGCCCCGGCACCGCAGCCGCTGCCCCGCCACCGGGCGCCGAGCCGCGGCCGCCGGCGGGGGTCGGAGCCGCGCAGCGACACAGCCCCGGTGCGCCCGCAGACCCCGGGGCGGGGGGCATGCACCGGCCCGCACCGCCCGGAGGGGGCACGGCCCCCCCGCCAGCAGCGCTCTCCCCTGCCCGGTGCCGCGGGAGACCCCAACCCGCGTGGAGCCGGCAAACGGCCGTTGTACCTGGGGGGTGGTCCACGTCCCGCTCCTCGGCCGCCTGCCACCAGTGCGAACCCGCGCTCCCCGCGCCTCGCTGCGCCCGCCGCATCCCAGGCACTCGCCGGCGGCTGGGTGACCGTGACCCACGGCCGCACAAACCGGCCCTGAAACGCACCCGCCGCTGCCATAACGCGCCCTCGGGCCGCTGGTGAGGGGGTGGCTGCGATGCGCTGCGGCACCAGCGGCCCCCTCCTCACCGGTACCGCTCAGCTGTAAGTACCAGCCATCCCCCCCCCCCGAAACAGGAGTCATGGAGGTTACAAAAACCTCAGGCACTGAGAAATGAGCGAGTATGGAATTAAGCAGCCTCGTCACCCTCAGGTCACCCTCTGTGCAGGGGCATCGGGCAGGGCACGGGCACTGCAAGGCCGCAGTGCTCCTGCCCCCACAGTGTGCACTGCCCTGGCTGCCCAGCCACTGCCCACCCATGTGCTCCCAGCCCACCCATGTGCTCTTCGGCCACGGACTGATGTGCTCCTCAGCTGTGGACCACCGATGTGCTCCCTGGCCTCGCTGCCAGCCCTTTGCCCCTGCCACCTCTGCTCAGAGCCAGGGTGAAGGCAGGGGCACATCTGCCACGCTCTCCCGGGTGCACAGCACCAGATCCAGCTTTTCCAGCACCTCCTCCCAGAGAGCTGCCGGGCTCAGCACTGGCTGGTGACAGTGAGGATGGAGGCTCAGGAGTCATGGTCAGAAGCATCCACCTGAGCTGAACCACAGGACTTTTTTTTTCTGTGTATTTTTTGAGGAGAAGTTATAGTTGCCCAGTTTCTGTGACTGGTAGTGGCATCGGCACACGATGGTCACAGGACACCCCTTGGTGTCACAGGCTGGACACCAAGATGAGCCCTGCCGTGTGGCCACACCAGGACGCTGCTCCTGAGTGATCTGGTACCACCAAGGTAGCTCGGGGCAAGGTGCCGGGAGAGACCGTGCTCCTCCAGGACAGCTGCCTCAGCAGTGGCATTACACTCCCTCGTCCTGCCACCTCCGCCGCTCCCACCGCCTGTCAGCCGGCTCCCACCAAGCGTGGGGCACAGCCTGACATCAGCACCCCACCCGGCCCCCATCCTGCGCAGAGGCAGGCATCCTGGGGAGGAGGCAGCAAAGATATCTCACACCTACAGCGAAGGGGCTGCAAATTGCATTCTGAGTGGGGGATTTTGCAGCCTTAATTGTGTTATTTTAACATAGTGTGTGTAGGTGTGCGCAGAGTGCACATGTACCGTTTCCTAGGCTTTTAACAAAGTGAGCTCAAACAGAATCAAAGTCCATGTCGGATCATGCCGGGCCTTGCACAGGTTGGTGGCAGGGGCACCCCTCGCCAAGCCCTGCACCCCTCTTACCGCTCCTTGCATGGGGTAGCCGGTCCCAGGATTGGGCCCGGAGCTCTGGCCAGAGCAGCCACCCCAGGGGACATGCAGGGGGGTTGCCAAGATTTGCAGCTCACAGGAGTTTGCCATCCCGCTTTGCCGCTCAGGCTCTGGGAGGCAGCGTGCTCCGGCAGGCTCAGCCTGGCACCCTGCCCTGTGGGCCTGGGCTCCTCTGGCCCCAGCCCTGGTCACCCCTTGCTCCTCGCTGTCTTATCCACCATCGCCTACCTGCTCAGGGACCTGGACCCTTCTGAGTTGGGCAAAGTAAAAACAAATAACAAAATCCAGCCTATGCTGCAAAGATTGTACAATTTGTGAGAAAAAAAAAAAAAAAAAAAAAAAGCTGTCCTTGCAGGCAAAAATGTCCTAAACCAAGATCTGTTAGGCTTTGTCCTTCCAAATCCAGCGATGAAAGCTCTGCTGCATTTAAATTGGCAAAGTGACAGAAAGTAAGTAGTCAGAAATAATCCCTAGCTGGATTAGGTTTTTTCCTTGAAGGAAGAGAGGCTCTGATACAAGGCGAGTTTAGGTCATTAGCAATGCAGTGAGGTGCTGAGCTCCAGCCTTGCCTGGTCTTCATTTCCCTGCTCCCAGGGGCTGCAAGGGGATAAGGACTCCAGAGCCTTTGGCACATGTGTTCATCCTTCCCCACTCCCACGAGGGGATTATTTATATCTGCACATGCTTTGGAAATGCTGGCTGCAATCTACTGGCTTTACCAGGACTCCAGTGGTGAGGCTGGTGCCTGATGTGCTGCTGAGTTCGGGGACGTTCTCCCAGGTGTGACATGAGCCAGCAGTGCCGTACGTGCCACCAGCCCAAGTGCCTGTGGCACAAGCGGGCTCACTCGGTGCGAGCTTGTGCAGTTGCCTACTGGCTCTGCAGCTCCCTGCTGGCCTTCTGACAGTCTAGTAGCAATAAAAATAGCAGGGGAGAGAAACAGAAATCCATTCTTATTAAGGCTTTCTACTCTGGGAAGATGCAGAGCGGGGCAGGAGTGGCCATGCGTGGGCCAGCGAGCAGCAGGCAGCCTCCCGGGATGCCCAGGTGGATGCGCTCACAGCAGCGGCGCAGCGGCAGCCTGAAGCCCATGTTACTTTGCCCATGCTCCTGCTTTCGCACACACTGCCGTGCCCCACCGTTGCATCTGCTTTTTGTTTTCTTCTCTGTAGGGATACCCTGGGTAGACAAAACTAGTCCAGGAGAGGGAAAGGGATGACACAGGACAGCAAACGTCATGCAGGTGCCACGGGGTGCCCCCAGCTGCTCCGTGCAGTTCAGCAGCTCCCCATCCCAGCAGCCCTGCTGGGGACATCCCAATCCCAGGCTGCTGGAGGGAAGCCGAGGGAATCCCTTCCCCAAGGTCATACAAAGACCAGGCTTTACATGGCGCCTGCCTGCATGGGATGGGTGGGAATGGAGGAAGCTCACCAAAGGGATTCTGCGAGGCCGTGGTACCACAGAAGTAATAAAAGAACAAACAGCAGTAGATTAAAAGATATTTTGTAGTCTCAATCCAGCCGGACCGTGCTGAGCCACCATAAAAGGTTTGCTGCTGCTCCGACCCATGGCAATTTAATTGTTTTGATTTAAATTCTTTGAAGAGGAAGTGGATAACGAATAATGAGGCAAACAGGATTGTAATGCAAATGAAAGAGATGAAAGATGGCTTCAGGGAGACGGCTCTTGAAGGTCAGAGCCTAATGCAAAGCTGCTTCTGGTCACTCATTCAAACATTAATGAGGCTGTGTTCCTCCTGGTGCCTTTGATGGATGGAGGGATGGCTTGGGAGGCAAATGCTGTGCTGATGCCTGGCCTCCACTCTCCTCACTCCAAGCGGGTCACCCGCTTGCAGCAGTGGGGAGGATTCTGCCTGGCGTGTCGTAGGCACTTGGGTCTCTGCTGCCTGTGTTACACTGGGTAAGCAGACCTCTTAATCCTGTTTTTCCAGATACTCGGATGGAGGCTCTAACTTCAGAATTAATTAACTTCACTATCAAAAGCTGAGTCATTTGTCACAATGGTTTTGTCATTAGCTCCCATAATTAAGGAAGGTGTCACAAAACCAAATGTTTCACTTACACAAGCCAGGATAACTGACACTCAGAAGCATTTCTGACATGCTGGGGATGGGCACAGCAGCGAATCGGGGAGGGGCTTGACCAGCCACCCCAAAACCCTGTGCTGGGGCCATGGGACACCTTCCTGGCACGGCCCAGCAGATCGCCCCGTCCCCTGGGACAGAGGAGGACATCTTCTTGCTGAGGGCTTAGCTGAAGTCCCCAAGGGGAGAAGGAAATGCCCTTCCTAACATGCTCACCAGCTCTCACAAGGGCACTTCCAAAGAAAACAAATTCCCTCGATGGAGAAAGGCGGGTGTACACTGTGCAGCTCCCTGTGCAAGCGGGCAGAACACTGCTGGATGGTGCACTTGGCCAGGGGACCCTCCCACAGCCTCAGGAGCACCTGCAGACGCTGGGGGATCTGCCGAGCCCCAACCCTCAGTCTGCTCCCGCTCCTCCACCCTTGCTGCTGCGGGCAGGGATGGGCAAGGTGCTGCTGAGGGTCTGCCTGGTGCCCGGCCCCCCCGGCGCCAGCCAGCTCGCCCCCACCACCCCGCCTGCCCTACAGGGACTAGGAACCAGTGCTCAAGGCATGGTGGGAAGAGCATCTGCAGTAGCATTAATTAACTTAAATAGTGATTAACTGAAGATACAGCTTACACCTCCCCACTCCCTCCCCAGTGGTCTGTATGTCTCTAAGCACAGCCACAGCTGCGGGTCTCTAGTCCGGGACCTGCACTCAGGCAGGCTCCACCTGCTAATACTCTCCAGCCATACAGATACACATCTTTTTTACAGAAAAGCAGCAACATCTCAGTGTTTCTGCTGTCAAGGGGCTTGGCAGGGCCCAGCTGGGTGACCACACCAGCAGCCAACAGCCAGACCCAGCTGCTGACTGCCGGGGGTCCCACCGCACGCCCAGCCCACCGGCTCTCCCCCTGCGCGCCACCGGCGTCTCGCAGGCAAAGGAAGTCAAGCTCTCAGGATTTCTTTAAAATTATATTTTTTATTTTTTCATACATGCAGCAAATAGAATAAAGAGTATATGCCCATCTAAAAGGAGGTCTTTATGAGAATCTTTTGACAACACACAGCAGGTAGTCTAGGATGTAGAAAAGTCATCAAATACTTGCAGGTGAAATCAAATTCACAAACACAAACTGTTCAACAATAAACATTTTCTTTTTTTTTTTTTTCTTAATTGCCACTTTGAACGTAATCAGAAATAAACAGCTTGGATGACACTTCCATGCATGGAGCAAGATGCTTGTTGCTTCTGCTGCTGTTGCAGGCTCAGTGGCTCACCTGCTTCTGCAAAAGCAAAGAAGCTGCAGCACTTGTTAGTATGAGTTAGTTCCACCCTCCAGATGTAAGCCCTACGTCTTGAACAGCTAGATCCTCACACTCTGCAATAGAAACCACCCTAGTTCTTCATTTGGATTAGAGCTTCTGGGATTCACCATCAACAGAACAGATCTACTGCCCAGAGCGCTCATTCATCTTGCCGGCTTTGCGACTATCTATATGGTTGGCCACTATGCAAACTTGCATTTCTTTATTAAATGGATTAATGGATCAGTAACTCCTTTAGTGATGCTCTCTTATCAAGAGAAGCTGCTCAGATGTCCAGCCAGGGGAGACAAGAGCAGCACAGCAGATCCCCCCAGCCATGTGCATGTGGCATGGCCCCAGGGCAGCCCCTGGCACATGCTGGCTGGGGAGCAGCAGCGGCGACAGCCCCAGCACAGGCTCGCCCCGAGCGGCTTGCGACGCCTGGGTCGGCACCGGCTGTGACCCACACATCCATGTGCAGCTGCCGGGCAGCGGAGCTGGAGCAGATCAGAGCTCCCAACACACCTCGCCTGCCCAGAGCCCCACAGCCCTCAGCAGAGCCCTGCGGGCTGCCCGTGCCAAGCATCTCCCAGGCTGAGCCCAGCAGCCAGCCCAGCTCTGCCCCTGACCTCGGGTGGGTCTCTGCTCAGGCTTTCCTCCGCCCCCTTCGCTCCTCCGCGTCCCCGTGGGCCACACAAGCTCTCCGGCAGTGCTCCGCTGCTGCAGGTGCCCGACAGCCTCCCCACCGCCCCCCAGCTCAAGCCGGGCTGTGCTTTAGACCAGGAACATGGACAAATGGCCACAGTCCTCCCTCCTTAGCTTTGGCACAAAGTCCAAGTGTCTTGGACTAGGGCAGGTCCAGGGAGCTCCGGCATGTGCAGCCCAGCAGCCCCACAGACAGGAACGGGATTCTGCTCCCACACCGAGGGATCCTGGCGTATGTCTGAATGCAAGTGCTGGCAATGCCGGTGTGTAAATGTCAAGCGGTTATTTCTTCGCCTCCAGGAGCCTCAGGCCTCCACCCCATGTGCTCATCACCCCGCGGTCTGGTCCCCTCTGCAGAGCCCGTGCTGCCTGTCAGCCCCCGACCAGCAGCGCAGGGGCCAACACAGCCCCGGGGCTGGGGGGCTGCCCTGATCCATCCCACCCTCGGGGGAACCACCTGGGCAGCCTGAACCCCACTTACCTGCAGTGCTCAGGTGTAATCCAGCCCAGGAGAGTCAGGACTTACCGTCCTTCGCAGGTGGAGTGACTGCATGTCTTGCCTCCTCCATTTCCCCCACTAGGGGAGATGGAAAGTTCTGGGTCCCACTCTGACCCTGCTGCCAGTCCTGCAGCCAGGCTGCTCAGCGTGAGGGACACCAGCCTTGCAGCCAACCTCCCCCCCAGCATGCAGTGAGCAGTCGGTGCCCCCTGCAAGCCTTCTCTGCAGCTGCAGGCTGAGATGTCTCCTCTGTCCTACCCTGTGAGCATCCTTCTCCTTCTCACCCACTGCTCTCCTTGCCTTCTTGCCCCCCAGCATGGCACTGCTGCACACGGCGGCGGGCACTGCATGCTGGCAGCGCTCAGGTCTCATTCTGCTGGGCTTCGTCCATGCACCGACCATGCAGGGACTGCCTGACGGGACTCCGCTGAAGCCTCTCAGCTCTAAGCATCTTCCTCAAGCACTGCTTTCCCCATCCAATAGGGAAGATTAAGTCATTAGATTACAGCAGTGAGTCAACCACTGCCACTCTGCCCTTCCTTGGAAGAATTTGTACAAACCCCAGCATCTGTGCAGGGCCGAGCAGATCCCATCACATGTTTCTCCACAGAAGAAACGGGTCATGCGGAAATAAACCTTGAAATAAGAGTTTGGCAATAGCAGAATGGACAATGTCAGAAATACTCCAGATAGGAATTCTGTAGGCAGGACCTAGCCTTTGCTGAGCTCTCCCTGGAGCACAGATCCTAACCCTGCAGATCCCAAAGCTGCCCCTGAAGCTGCCCTGCAGCACAGCTGAGCATGGCCCCATCCAGGCTGCCTGGCTCGCCCCGCGGCTCAGCAATGCCTGCTCCATGCAGAAGTGTCACCCCAACACACACACACACACACACACACACAAGTCCCAGACAGAAATGACGTAAGTCCCCCCGCAGCAGCCCCTGCATGTGACCATGGCCCCGGGGTGCCCCTCGGCACGGGAGACCTTACAGCGGCATCCTGGACAGACCCCGGGAGCGGCTTCAGCGCTGAAGATACGGAAATTAAAAACATTCACCACTGAAGTAATACTAATTCTGCAGCAACAGGTTCGAAAGTTATGGCAACATACATGCTCTGAACATTAACTGTGGTCTGCAGAGGATGGCGAGACGTCTTCCGAAACGTGTGCTGGGGTTACGGGAGCCCTCACCAGACACTAGCCCATGCACGAGGCTTCGTCTGATGCAGAGTGTCTCGTAAACCCTCTTGGCAATCTGGCACAATTTGCAGTTTTTCTGGGTTTTGGTTTGTTCCCTCCAGCCCAGGTCAGTACCCAAGGCCAGGGGCTCACAGCTCACACCCCAGCAGGCGCAGGGCACTGCCTGCCTGCGCTTCAGTAGCGGGGCAAAGACACCTGGCTGGCGGCTCCCGGCAGGCGGGACGGCAGCTTTAGGTTCTTGCAGCCTTTTTTTCCTCAATGAATCAATAAAAGAAGAAAATAATTTCAAAAGGTAGAGTTTGGTGTTTACAAAAGATCTATAAACCAGAATTTCCCTTATAGGATTCTTTCTGATTCATAAAATTCCACCCCCATTTCCCCTATAGGCACAGAGTAACGTGTATTTACATTAGAACTGGTAGTGGTTCAGAAAACACACACATGGGTTGGGGGTTTTTTTGCAAAACAACTGAACTGGTGTGCAGTAAGAGGGATAACAGCCAGTGACTCGAAGGACGCTCACACCTGGGGCTCATCCTGCTGCGAACCCAACAGCAGCAGGAGTCACCACCCAGCCCCTGCTGGCCAGCTCCTGCCTGCCCCTGCCTGCTCCTGCCCCTGCCTCTGCCTTCCCCTGCCTGCCTCTGCTTGCCCCTGCCTTCCCCTGCCTGCTTCTACCCCTGCCTGCCTCTACTTGCCCCTGCCTGCTCCTGCCTGCTCCTACCCCTGCCTGCTCCTGCCTCTGCCTTCCCCTGCCTGCCTCTGCTTGCCCCTGCCTGCTCCTGCCTCTGCCTGCCCCTGCCTCTGCCTGCCCCTGCCTGCCTTTGCTTGCTCCTGCCTTCCCCTGCCTGCCTCTGCTTGCCCCTGCCTGCCTTTGCTTGCTCCTGCCTTCCCCTGCCTGCCTCTGCTTGCCCCTGCCTGCTCCTGCCTTCCCCTGCCTGCCTCTGCTTGCCCCTGCCTTCCCCTGCCTGCCTCTGCTCGCTCCTGCCTGCTCCCGCCTCTGCCTGCCCCTTATCCTTGCCTGCCCCTGCCTGCCCACCCGCCTGGCACTGCTGCTGCACGCCTGACACGGCTCTGCCTTACAAACAGCTGCTGGAATTGTCTCTTCTGATCCAGAATTTTTTAAATGATGCAGAAGGTCCTGGAGTGCTGAATAAAACCCCCAGGAATTTTGGCTGAAATCAGTTAAATCAAGATGCCTGTAAAATTCATGGGGTTTGAGCCTTTAAGAGAATAGCAGAGGGTGTAAAGTAGAAAAGTTACCTTTATAAATAGCCCTCAGTACAGCCCTTTTGCAGCGGGCATATTTTCAGTTGGTAAATTGTAAACCGAGAATATAAATGTGTTTTGTTTTGGTAGAATATTAATATCCTTTACAGAGCTGTTAAATTTCGACAGTGTCTGTGAAAAAACAGGAGAAAGATTTATGAGAGTGCTGACAGAGCGTATCAAAACTGCAAACTGTTCCAGATGTTAAAAAACAAAATCCCACCTTTCACTTAGAAAAAGATTTGCTCTGATTTACAAGAACTGGCATGGAATTCGTTTGGAGTCAATGCCTGAGTGTAGGAAAGGCCGTATGGCGAGGCGCGGGCTTGCGGGAGGCGAGGGAGGAGGACGGCTTCGGTGAGCCAGGCTGATGGTATATACAATGCATTTAAAAATATATGTCTATAAGCAGACTTTTCCACACTGATCAAATGTATCCATGTCTTGAACAAAAGGCTCCTCTAAGACAAGCTCACAGTCATCGCAAGCTTCAGCACAACGGTTTAAGATATCAACCATGCTTAGCATTCAACAGAAACGGTTTGTGAGTAGCTAGGGTCACCGGAATCTCAGCATCCGATTTCAAAAGTTACAAAGACTGTAGCAGTTTGGTCTATTTCTGTTTAAAAACTCTATGAGTCACCACCAACTATAGTTCCTAGAAGTGTTACTGACTGCTAACTCGGACCCCAAACATCCCCAGCTAGGGAAACCAAGCTAGCAAGTGACACAGACATAGAAAGGCCTCCTAAAACAAGCGGTCGGCGTGTTTTGCATGAGGGTATGTATGTCTGCACTGCTAATCCCGGAAGACTAGTGTCGGTATGTACAAGGCGATCGGAGTTTCGGGCTGCGAGGCGGAGGGCGGGCGGCCGCAGCGCCGCAGCTACACGTTAATGACAAACTCGGGGTTAGTGTAGGAGAATCCAGCAAACTCGTTCTGGTCCAAGTTCATGATGAAGAGTTTGTCCGTGGGCGTGAGCTCCACCGGCTGCCGGGTGAACTCTTTGTCGAAGTTGGAAGTGTCTCGTTTGTCTTTCTGTTAAATGGAAAGGACAGAGTTAAAGGCGGGAAGGGGGAGCGTGAGCGAGCGAGCGGTGGCAGCACCCAAGGGTGCTGTCCTTTGGCGTCGTGCCGGCACCCCCGACCTCTGCATGGTTTCTCAAGCTGCTGCCGACGAGGAACAGCCACCCAGGCAGGCAGTGCAGCCCCTGTACGACAGAAGCATCCCCCCTCGGCGGGTGAGAACAGAACAGTACCCGCTCAACGCGCTTGAAACACACAACCAGAAAGTAAAGGGACACAATGAGAACGTGGGGTGCTGGGGAGGGCCACGGCGCTCCCGGGCGAGCGTCCCTCCTCTCCTGGCCACTGCGAGAGAGAGCAACATTGCGGTTTCTCAGCATGCACAACCACCACTGCAAACGGAGGCTCACAATACACAGGAGGAAGGAGCCTGGAGGAAGCAACATGCCTCAAAATGGAAGCAAACATTCAACACCATTTCAAAACTTTCACGAAATGATCAGCTGTAAGAGCTCCTTTCGCGTTAAGCTTGACTTTTTAAAAATTTCTGCTATGATATGGTATTAACCAAAAGTGTTTTATTGATTTGAGGATGTGATTTGCTCCAGGGTTATATATAGAACATACAGTAGTTCAAAACCTTGAAGAATGAAAATTCCACATATGCAACCTTTCAGCATTTTGATTTCGTAAGAACAGCTTCACAGCTACATCCAAGCCAAAAAAACTAGTAATAAAAAAAAAAAAGGTAAAAAAAGGAAAGTTATTGTCTTGGTTAGCGCTGGCGACCTCCTATTAGCACTGCAGAGCCCATCAGCTGGGAATGCTTGGGCCGTTTTTGTGTGTGTGTGTATCAGGGATGCCCAATTAAGGCATGTTCTGGCTGTGGGAGGTTATGTGCCGTGGCTGAATGGGAAACCAAAGCGCTGAAGATACAATATCGGCACCCAGGATCCTTCATCAGTAAAGAAAGGCAGCGGAGGGATGTCCCACTCCCTGCGATGCTGAGCGGTGTGAGCAGCCAGGCTGCCCGTGGGCTGGGAATGTGCAATGGGGATGAGGGACCTTCCTCATCTCTTTTCCCTGTCTCTGTGTAGGAGCTTAAACAAGAAAGGAGCACAGAAACACCCTCCCCGCGTGTCTAACTACCTCTAAAGGCTGCGCATGGTGCTCTGATGCTGCTGGGGGGTGACGGGTGGGAGACCCACAGCATCACCCCGCAGCATCACCCCATGCCTGGACCAGCCTCACCGGGGAGCACTGCACCTTCCACCATGGCTTCATTTTCACTGGCAATTGCAGCCACCCCCTGACTCCATGCTGGAGGTGACCTTGCTCTGATTTGACGCTGGCATGACCCTGCCACAGATTTGGTGCCTTGCAGAAACCTGCAAAACAGTCTTTTTTTCTTTTTGTCCCCAACTCTGCCTTCGAGCAGGGCCAGGAGCTGGCCTGCACTCTGCTACGAGAGATTTCCAGCTCTGGCTCATTTTGCCAGGTCATGCCAGAGGGCCCCGAGGGGTAGCTGCAGGGGCTCCGCCGTGCTTGCACCTGCTGCTCCCTCACTGGACATGCAGTGTCCAGCTGCCAGTGGAACCAGTTTGTGCCCCCAGCCCGCTCCCTCCCACCACGGCCATCCTCCCTGCTGCTCTGCACCGATGAAGCACCTGCCAGGCAATATGTTGTGTCCTCACTGCAGCATCTCTCATCCCACCAGCTGCTGCTTTCCGGGGATGCTGGGGGCAGGGCCATTAGCACCTTCATGCCTCGAGGAGCCAGGCCAGAATATAGCGAAGAGCCAGGTCCTCCCTGCCCTCCTGCCAGCTGGGCACAGCCAGGAGCACCACACCACACCTCTGGAGACAAGCCCCATGGCCGGCAGTGGGGCAGGACCTCCACGGCTGCTCGGAGACTCCGTTTGTTGTTTGTTGCAGAAGGCATCCCATCAGGATGGCATCAGCCTTGCAGGGGGAAGGCCAGAGAACAAAGAGAGCCAAGGACAGCTGAGAGGAGATGAGGTGAGAAGAAAAACACGGCTGGAGCTCAAGGGACAAGGAGGGAAAAGCCAGGAGAAGAGCCAGGATGTGGCTGTGCCATCAAGCCAGCAAGCTGTGAATGTGCAGTGGTGCTCAGGGCAGCAGCATCGTGACCTGCCGGCCCCAGCCTGTCCCCAAGCAGGGGCTGGGTCTCTGCCTTCCTTTCGGTGAGGGACACGCGGGAGCAGCAGTCCCCGCAGGGCTCTTCTCCGCAGCACAGAGAAGGAAGATGATGCGGATCCAGGGGCACAGAGCAGGAATGGGGATGGGCAGACAGAGTGAAGGAGCTGACTCCAGGTGCAGCGTCCTGCCAGGCAAAGGGTGAAGGAGCTGAAATGCAGGTGTAAGCCCTCCTCGGTGGATAGCAGCGTCCCCCCTAGGACGAGAGGGGCTGCCGCGGGGCCATGGAAAAGCAGAGGCAGTGCCCTTCGCTGCGAAGAGGCTGTTTTGAAGTGGTTGCACAGGGACTCTCTCTTGCGGCCCCAGCACGTGCCGAAGGAAGGAGGTGATGGTGGCAGCAGGCTCCTGCCCCGCTCCTGGAGGGACACTGAGCAGACCAGATGGTGCCTGAAGACTACATCCACCTGAACCAACATCAGCCAAGACAACACCATCCTACCGAGCCAGGAGCTTCTCCTAAGTGGGAATGCTGTGGGATGCTGCAAAGGGGAATGAGATGTCCACATGTGCCACTGGTGCAAATTGCCACCGCAGTCCTCAGCCCGTCAGAGTGGCACCAGATGAAACGGCACCAGAGAGGGTGAGCGCTCAGCCTGGGAGCCCCCGGGTGAGCAAAACCTCCTGCTGCTTTTCAGCGGCAGAAAGCTCTGGCAAAGGCTGCGACGTGCCTGGGAGGGGGCTCACAGCAGCTCAGCTCCCCCTACCCCAGCTCCTCCCTCCAGGGGCTCGGCAGGAAAGCACAGCACCAGGAGGGCCCAGCTGTGAGTGCAGCAAAGTAGAGTTTGATCATCTCTTACCTTGAATTTTGTCTGAAATTGGTGGCAATTTGGCCTCTGTCAAAGATGATGAATAGCCTGGGAGCTGGCAGGGAACGGCTACGTGGATCTGGTAAACAGAGAGAGGGGAAGGCAGGGGAAATTCAAGGCTGAAAATGCCTCCAGCAAAGGGCTAAACTGATTCTGGGAGGTGGCGAAGAGCCCAGGAGGGACAGCGTGGCAGAGGCACTCCAGGCTCCCGCATGCCCAGGGCAGCGTGACTGGGAATGTCTGGCCTGGAACAGCATTTGTGCCTGGACCACAGAGGATGGGAATCCTCCCCAACCAGTGCCGCTGCCTCTGAGCCCCTTCCCCATGGTCGAGCTCCGGGGCTGCACGGGCAGCGGACGCCAGGGAACAGCTGCTGCCGGTGCTGCTGTTCGGTGCCTTTCAGAGCAATCCTGCAGCGTTCAGAACCACAGCAACTCAGCAGAAGTGGATTTCCAAAGACAGAAGGGAAATTCTGCATGTGCTCAGGAGAAGGGAGGTTCACAGGAACCTGTAATCCCTCTTTAGCTGAAACTGCCAATTGCTTTTAACAACTGCTCCTCTGAGAGCGCACAGGCACGGCGCTGAGTCACCGACACGGCGCTGCCTCGCCGAGAGCCTCGCCTCTGCAGGCTCCAGAACACTGAAGCGCATACCGCAGTTGTCTCTGTTCAAGGCATTTAGAGATCCCCAAGTGGCAGAGCTCTGCTCGCCTCGGCAGCACCATCCCGATACCTCAAATCATCCTTCATCCAAGGGACATCGGAGAGAAACTCCTTTCCCTGTCCGTATTTGAGCAGCACGAGTGAGCAGGGTCGCCGGCTGTGCTGCATGAGCTGGTGCAGAGGACACGCAGGCATTTGCTCTCCAGTTGGAAGATGTTTCCAGTACGTCGTGCCTTGGTTTGGGGACAAACGCTGCAGATGACGAACGGGCCACGGCTCCACCGGTGGTGCAGGAGGCTGCGCGGTGATATGGGCTGCTGCCTGCGCTGCTCTGCCGGGAGCTCTGGGGACCCCCTGTGCCCCTGCACCGGCACCCCCGAGCAGCCAGGGCAGCCTCCAGCCCTCGGCGTGGTGCAGCCCTGACTCTTGGCGCTCCTGGCGTCTCTGATAGCCCAGAACTGCAGAAACTCATTATTGCCAAACACATGCAGGTTTCTTTGACATTATTTCTCACTTTTTATTTTATGATCAGTATTGGGAAAAAAAAAAATTGGCACAGTACAACTTAAAGCAGATTGGTACAGTGACAGCCCACAAACATCTGCAGGAGAGTATAAAAGGAAGCTGCATAATAGTTATTGTTTCAAGAGAAATTCACCCTTCCTGAAATGTTTTCTTTGATGCCTGAAACAAAACTTAGGCCATTTAAATACCTAGCTGCTTTTTTTTTTTAAAGTAGGACTATTAGTGGAAACAAGTTTCTTTACAAGATTCATATCAGAATTCACAACACTGTTCAAAGTTAAATAGCATCCCATTTGTGTTAATACCACTTTTGACACATTTAAAGCGCAGGTAACAAACTCAATCAATTGCTTTGGCATTTGAAAAAAAAGAAAAAGTTTTGCTATGAGAACCGGTGCTGCATGGTATTTACTAGGGTGACCATGGATTCAAAAGCATCTGCAACAGCTCTTTCATATCCCTTTAAAACTGGATATGCCTCTTTTGATTTAAAAAAACACTCCTGAGCAACTGCACCATCAGGAGAAATGTTTGCAGACAGCAGACCTGGCTTCCTCGATCACTCATTGCTGCTGCTGCAGGCCCAGCGCAGAGAGCCCCACCGGCCCGGAGCTGCGGCGGCCAGGGGTGCTGCGGGGGGTCCCAGCACGGCAGGACAGTGCTGCCAAGGGAGGCGGCATCGGGAGCAACTGCTCCGTCCTGGCAGAGAGGCTCGGCCGGCAGCACCCGCACTGCGGGGTACACGTTCACACTGGGGTAAGGTTCATTAAAAACACTTACTTGCCACTAAGGCTAAACATTACATTTTCATGATTATATTAAAAGACTACAAAAAGGGAAGAGCAGGAAGCAAAGCACATGCTGAGATTTCTCCTAATTGCCACAGCTTACACCTCTCCATTTTACCTCCATTAGCCAATGAACTGGTTTCGTTTTCTACAAATATAATGTCATAAAAGCACATCTGTAGCGCTTACCGCGCATCACCCGCCCTTCAGGCATGCCCCAAGTCACGTGAAGACACTTCTGGCTTTGAAATATGGTCACTCTAGTAGTAGTGCTAAAGGAAAACCATGAATGCAAGTTTTGCAATGGAAAATGTCACCACAACAGCAGTTGGGACTGGATGATAGAGATGCAGGAATGACATCTAAACAGCTACTTAGCTCTTGGCTTCAGGTTTAAAAAACTCAGAGTTAACAAAGGAAAATCCTTCGAATTCTGACTGGTCAATGTTCCTGATGACTTCCTGGTCAGGAGGTGTTAGGACGGGTGGATGGCGAGTGAAAAACCGGTCGAAGTTTTCAGCATTGCGTCCACACTATGAGAGGGGAAGAAAAGAACGTATGGTGGGTGGAGAAAGAAGCGCATGGGATGCGGCTGCAGCCACCCGCCCATCCTCGCCACACGCCGCCGCCCCTTATCTTGGTGCAGCAGTGGCAGAAAAGAAAAAGGTGCAAAATACGTATGAGCTTTGTTAGTTGCAAAGCGATGTTATCTCATGGCACAGCCACAGACCTGCAAAACCCTCCGGCTGTGCCATGGCAAGTAATTGCAGGAGAGCAATGAGATGGGAGTGCAATTACTTGCTGTCGTTCCCTGCCTACACGCAGCACTGTACCTTCTCTTGGGCTACGCCACGCACAGGGCAGCTGCTTCTGAAAGACCCCTGCGGCTTCACCTGCTCGGTCATCTCGCTTTCCCCGCGAGGGGGAAGTTTTCGTCATGCCTGGACCGCTTAGAGGCTTCTCCTTGCTCCTGCCCAAGGAGAGGGCTTCTCACCTTCCGCACAGCTCTTGTAAACTGCTGCTGGCTGAAATCTTAGTGCAGGCACTTGTGCATGGGAATTTCCAGGGCTGCTCCATCCCTTCCCCACATGCCCATCAGACCCTGACGGTCCGTGCTGGTGCCTGGGGCGCTGCTCGGCTGAGGCAGGCGGGAGCTGGGGAAGTGGGGTACTCCTGCCCGCCAGCCGGGCTCTCCACTCGGCACCCCGGCACTCTGCACTGCGACTGGGCAAGGCTGGCTGCCCCTGCAGACCCTGCCCACAGCCACCGTTTTCTCTCTGGCCCCTCTGCAGGCAGCCAACGACAGCTCCTACTTCAGGCAGGGCAGGATTCCAGGAGCACCGGTGAGCTCTCTGCAGCCACCAAAGCCAGGCAAGAGAGGAAACCAAAAGCTCTGGCATCTGGTGACCACTGTCCTGGCTGGCGTGGCACTGTGGGGCCTGGAAAGCACCCGAGACCGCCAGACCCTCACGGCGTCGGCCAGCACCCATCCATTGCTGCTGGGCTGCTGTGGAGCAGGAGCCGTGGGCAGCAGCTGAGGATCTGGCTGGCTCCGCTGCAGTCTCTGCAGCGCAAGGGGGAGGTCAGGAGCAGGAATACATGCCAAATGCCTTATTTAATTTTCTTAGCAATCAAAACAAGGGTCCTGTAACTTCCCATGCAGCAAGTCATGATTTAATAATAATAGCAATAGCTAATAACAGGTGGATACCGAGTCACTGCAGCAGCTACAAACTGCACTCAATTACTACCCATCACGTCCATGTCACATCCCTACGAACTGCACATAATGACTTCACTTGAACGGCTGGCGACCTCTCCCCTCTGTTCAGCCGCCACACAGCCGATGCTCTCCTGGCCCTGTTTTATCCAAAGAGATGCAGAAGCCAGCACCTCTTGGTCCCTCAGTTCTCCCCTTCCATTTCCCCACGGAGAACATAGGTGTCAAGTGCTGGGACAATTCTTCCTGGCATTTAACTTTCATTTGCTAAGGAAACAGATGTACATTTTTAATAAACATCAGACTAAATATAATAAAATATTAAAGACAAATACACATAAACTTCCACCTTTCCCAGTTCATTCCTCTGCCACAGAGGTTTCAGGGAAGACAACGTGAACATCCATCACCCTCCAATGGGATGTTCCTTTGGCAGCTCTTGTACATTCTTACAGTGCCAAGTGAGACACTTCTTATCCCCAAGCCTCTAAAAAAAGTTCAACGGGTAACATCTGAGTCGATTTAACCCTAGCTACAGCCACACTGAATGACTGCTCCTCCAGCCCCTGAGCCCATCCTTCCACACCGTTGTACCTCTCATATTTTGTCAGGCCATGCCTTTGCCTACAGCACATTTCTAGTCTGGATTTGTTCAGCTTCTGCTCCCAAAGGCATCTCCTGTCCATGACTGTGAGCTCAGCAGGGTTTCCAACCCAGCGACCTTGGAGGTGCTTTTTCCCTCCTGCACCTCTTCCAGGCTCCCTGGTCACACGTGCTGCAGCATCAGCTCCACAAACACAGCTCCTGCCCCTGGCCACAGCTCAGCCCACCACTGAGCCCAGGCAACAGCTCCTGGTGTGGTAGGTTACAATATGATTTGCTCTTTTTTTTTCAAGTATTTTGATGCAAGTATTTTGGTGCCACCCATGGGAGCAGTTAGGCAACCCCCCCCCCCCCAAAATCCAAAAACAAACACACACCACCACTACCCCCCAACCAAACAAGCAAACACAAGGCAAACCACTTCACCAGGAGGCTGCCGAAGATGAGAGCTTCCCCAAATTGCAGTTACCAGTTTCACAAAGCCTGGAAGTTGAAGTCATGAAACAAAGAGACAGGGGCTTTCCAAAGCCACGTTGTCCCTAGTTTTCCCCCTCGGTGCCGGGATAAAACAAACTACAAGCAAGACTACTGGGGAAATCTGCAGCGCTTAGGGTGAGCCGCACAGTCACACAGACCGTAGCAGGGTTTACTGGCTAATAAGCTGCTCACCTGCAGATTCTATCAACTCCCAACATTCAGCAAAAGCCTTACAGTGCTTTGAAAATATAGCTGTCATTGCCTATTAGCTTCATGAGACCTTGGAGGAGACATGCAAGGCAGTTCGGGTGAAATGTCTGACAGCACTAGCCACCTTCTTGCTGCAAAGAAATGTGCTGTCTTAAAAAAAAAAATATCAAACTAGCAACCCCATAAAGATTTTCAAACTAATCCTTATGAAATGCTTCCAGTTATTGAAATAGAAAGCACAAACATATTTTTAATAGGCATACTGGTAAGCAATAATTCTCACTGTAACGCAACAAGGCAAGAATGTTAAATTTTAAAAGTTCCATCTAGCCACAGTATTTAATTCCCAGCTTTGTGACGTTCGGAGACTTTCTGTTCAGATGCCTAAGAACTTGACCTGGTCAGCAAGCCAAAGAGCACATACTCCTCTTTGGGAGCTTTCACATGGATAAAATACCTTAAGGTTGGGAATTGGCCTGGGGTTTATAGAAGCCACATGCAAGCCCAAGGTCTACAGGCTGTGACCATGCGCTTGTGCTGTCCTGCACGCCACATCCCGCAGTGCCGCAGACGGCCGCGGGCTCTGGGGAACGCGGCAGGTTTTATCCCAGCAGCCGAGGCCCAGCACCGCTGGAGTTCTGGACACGGGGTCTGGCCCACACGCCTGGGATGAGACAGCAAGAAGGATCCGCACCGCTCCAGACGGCAAACAGTCGCTATCTGCAGGAGCACCACCTTTAAAGCTTCCAAAATTAAGTTCCTCATTAAGAGATGGGAGACATGCTGTATGAATTTTTACATTTTTGCTAAAGCCACATTGTGAAAAATCTGCCTCATTTTAGTACTATATTAATGTACAGGCATCACTCCATCCTGAATGGAGAAAGGGGGAGGCTGGCAATTTATCTTACATAAATCCCCAACGTGTCCTGTCTAATATTTATAGCCAGCACAGAATGACATTTTTTTCAAGCTGCAGAAATAAAACTGTCAGCTTAGAAGATAGCCTTTTTATTTTATCGGTTTCTAGCTTGATTTCAAATAGAGACAAAAGGCATAATAAAATATTTTCCATTGATCCCCGAGATGCAATCAAAGATCATAAAAAGCCGAGGACGGCTGTTCTCCTGCTGAGACTAAGCCCTTGCTCCCAGCGCTGCAGAGAAGCAGTGGGCTGGAGACACCCTTGATTTCCCAGTTTTTTGTCCCAAACCAGCGGTACAGACACAGTCCCACCAGCCTTGGAGGCATCTCTTGGGCGAGCCCAACCTTCCTGGTGCTGCTCTGGGTTAGCAACCTGGGTGCTTGCTGCCCGGGGGAGGATCAGGGCTCAGACACTTGTGACAATAGATGTGTCGTGTTTAGGGGAGTTTGGGTCACAGCATGAGCCTGGGGCCGAGCCGTGGGCAGCAGGAATGATGGTGCTTTTCATTTGTAAGTGTCCAGCTAACCACCCAGGACCCAGCTCAGGATGCTCCAATGCACTCCATTTCATCCTTGCTCCAGACAAAGGCTGGGAGCTTTCACAGTGAAGGTTTTCTGATGTAGGACTCTCCCCTATATCTATCTCCCCCTACAAACAAAGCCAAATTTCTTCCCAAAACACTGAAAATACCGGCTGAACAATCAGAAGGGAATCTCAGAATGCCTTGATGGAACCCTGAGGCTACCAGAGCAAATCTTGACTTGATTATGAGAGCAGATGTTTAACCTTAACACATCTGACCGCCTCCTCACAGCATGCTGCTACCCCCTCAATCCTTAAATCTCACCTGATTAGAAAATCACCAATGCAAACATCTGAACTCACCTCGCAAAGACTGAAACTAAAGCTACAAAAATGCACAGGCAGGGGAACCAGAGTTCTCACACATCCAAGTCTACAAATGGCATTTCAATATTAATTAATTCAAAGCAGATAAAATAAAATTAATTTATGCAATTAAAAATTATTAGATTAAAAGCATTTTTTTTAAACCACTGTCCTGTTGTGAGTAATCCTGTGCCATGTGATTTCTAACGCTTTCAAAATGAGGAGAATTTTCAAATCACTAGGCTTTATGTAAAGTAAAGGAGTAATTAGATACCAAAACCAATAATTATCTCAACGAGAGAAAAAGCAGACAGGGAAAGCAGGCAAGTGTAAATACACTCCCCAGGGTAAATGCAGACCCACGAAAGGAATTGTTATGCACAAGCCAAACCACGGAGCAGCCAAGCACAGCCCCATGTCAAAACCGCCGAGTTTCTGCACACTGAAGACAACCCAGACCCTGATCTGTCTCGTTACCATCTCTGTGATAAAGGTTAATCAAGCACAAAGCAGGAAGCGACACATGAGCTCTTGGGAATTTATTTTCAGCTCTGGGTATGTAACACCCAAGCCAGGGAGACGGCTGAAGTGTCTATCTTTCCGTTGGTGTAAAACGATGCAGGTTTCTAGGAAGTGATGTGAAGCCCTTCCCGGCACGTAGCTGCTGGGAAGGCACGGAGGGTCCTCACTCACATCCACACTCACTGCCTGCAGGGATGTTACAAAATCATAGAAAAGTGGCCAAAAAATGGTGGGTGCTACACAACAGGGGGAGGTGCGAGCTGCCCACCCAGCTGCTCTGGGACGGGACCTTCCCCAGTGCCTCCGTTTCACCTCCTGCACCCGCCTAGCCACAGGGCTCACAGACACAAGATGAGGCTTAGCGCTACTTGAGCCGTGAGCAAACCCGAATTAACGATACCTGCTGATTGCAGAATTTGTTGACGTGAGGCTAAAGACACTGGACTGGGCTCTGCTCGCCCCTGCCTTGCGCTGACAGGGCTGAAGCGCCCGGCACAACACGGTGCTGGAGCACTGGAAGGCTGCGGGCGCTTGTGGGCAGATAGAGCCCACATTTATGTATTATTCCATATTTTGAAACTCTGGCTTACAGGCAATCTCTGCAACCTTACCTTTATAGAAGCCAATTAGAAAAAAAAAAAAAGAAAAAAAAAAGACTTAAGCCAAGGCGAAGAGCTGGGCTAGCACAAATCCCCCTCTCCGGCTGGCACTCAACCCCCGCATGAACGGCTGAAGGTCAAACCCAGTAAATAACGTCCTTCCCGGTGAGCCACTGAACACGCTGTGAAGTTCCCAAACCCAGATTTTCATTTCTTTGCTGCTCTGATCTGTGCTCACAGCTGGCATGAAAGGAGCAGCATTTTCCAGCACAGATGCATTGCTGTTGAAATATCAGCTATCAGCAGGTACCCAAGTTGTCTTAATCCTGCCTAAATCCTAAATCAGCTGCGCCTACCTTGCTGTTAAACTTCCTGTCCTATCCCATGGAGAATTTTCCCCAGCACCAGCCATGAGGTGAGAAGCGACAGACGGCAGCTTACCGTCCCCCTTCCGCGGTCCGGCGTCAAAAGGATTTTTAAAGAATAAAGACGTTTAAAGCAGGACAAAATTTGCACGTTTTACAACATAAACCCAGTAATAAAGCACTTGTGACAGAATTCAGTTGTTTTTAGCTGTAGAACACTGAACAGTAACGCCACGCCACAGCCCAAGGTGAACGGCGTCACTGGGGAGCTGCTTGGGAGGGAAGGAAAGGCAGGGCTGCGGGCAGGGCTATGGGCAGGGGCTGCGGGCAGGGGTGCAGGCAGGGCTATGGGCAGGGGCTGCGGGCAGGGCTATGGGCAGGGGTGTGGGCAGGGGCGCAGGCAGGGCTATGGGCAGGGGTGCAGGCAGGGGCTGTGGGCAGGGGTGCAGGCAGGGCTATGGGCACCGCTTCCTCGGCAAACACCGCGGTGGGAACCAGCCCACATCATGGATTCGGGAGAGACGTGGGCTCCTGCAGAACGAGCCCCCCGAAGCCCCGGTGCCTGCTCAGGCTTCCCGACGGACCCGGCTGCGGAGCAGCACCCTCGCTGGGGCTCACAGCCCACCCTGCCGCCTGCCTCAGCACCCCTCGGACAACAGCTGGGTCCCACCCTGAGCCAACAGGTCATGGTGCGCACAAATAACCCCAAATACTTGCACACTGCTCTGCTTTGGTATCACAGCTAATGCCTTCCCAGCGACGCCTTTCCCACAAGGTCTAATGGCTTGAAGATTCCGTTCCCTCCCAGGGAAAGGGAGGCAGGCAGCAACTGAGACCTCTGCGCTGCCATCCCAGCTGCTTACCGGCAACCTGGATCTCCACATGTCTCAGGCAGGAAGGAGAACGGGACATTTTTCTCTTTGCTGGTGCAGAGGGCAGCCCAAGACTGCACCGCACAGAAGCGGCTCTCAGCCGTGGAAGCGAAAGGCTCTGAGGACAGTGCCCCAGACGGTTCCCTGCAAAGGTGTCACTGTGCAGCAGCTACCTTTGCACAAATACTTGCTGAAGTTAAAGTACGCAGTGCAGAATGCACAGAGGGCACCGCTGGCAGACCTGGAGCACAGAGCAGACCCCGGGGTCGGCACTGCTGCCCCATCTGTACTGCGTGCCGGGAGCAGAGCCGGCTGCAGGGTCTCCTGTCAGGCCCACCTAACGGGTGGTTTGTTCATACTGGATCAGTCAAGCAAGGAGCTGTAGAAGGGAAAAGGCTGCTAGAGCAGAAAGGCACTTAAAGGCAGGAGAGCTAAAGGAGCCGAGCACCCTATGCCAAGTGGACTCCCACTCCATGTCTTCCCTGAAAGCAGAAATTTTCCAAACACTGAAAGGGGCCCTTAAAAAGAACAGGTTTACTGTAAAGCAGAGGAAAAGCAGACATGTCCAAGGTTGTTAAGGGCAGTGGGGCAGAAAGGCTCAGTTAAATCCATGGAGCATCTCTGGACAGATTGATGGATTAAGAGAACATGCAATGTCCCCACCTTGGTCACTGGGCATAAATATCAGTCCGTATCAGCTGTGTAAATCAGATTTAACTTTGGATTCACCGTTTTCTGTAAAACACCAGTGCCCAGCTAGGGCGCAGCAGCTAACAGGAGGTGGACACATGTGAATAAGCCCATGCCTTAAGGAGCTGGACTCAGACATAGCTGTGACCCTGCCAGCCCAACAGTGGCAAAGAGAAAAAGAGAAATCCAGGGAGAGATGTCCCTGTCCCCGAGTCTGTGGTCACCGCTGCCTGTGCACCCTCTCCTGGGAAGGGCAGAGACACCACAGGCAGGGGGATGCGGCAAACCGACATGCTCGGGGTCACACCAAGAGGCCTGAGCACAGCAGCTTGCAGGCTCGTGCCCTCACACTGCTCCGCAGGAATCCTGTCGCAGCAGGCAGGACACTCTGTGGCTCCGGTGCACCCCTGCGCTGGCACGGGCACTGCATGGCCAGCTGTCACTGCAAAGACGGCTGGACCAAGGCGCAGTCAAGAAGTCTCATCTTTCTGACAAAGCTTTCAGATTACTCATGCCTCCACCTCAGCTTGGCTGCTGGCAGCTTATCTCCCCCTACAGCCTCGCACGCCCAGCGCACACGGCATCTCTCGCTAGCAGAGCCCAAAGCAAGGCAGGGATGACAAAGAGCAGCCAGGTTCTCCTCGCTGCAGAGCTCCTCTCCACCCACGTCAGCGCCCACACGTGAGCCAGGCTCCAGTCTTCCACCGCTTTACCTTGGAGAGAAACTGTTGGGTGAAATACAGCTCCACTGCCAATGCAAATAGACTACGGTGCTGAGCTAGATGTTGAAACAAAGTTTAGATTAAAAAAAGAGAGAGCTGTTCAGCTTAAGAAGAAGGGAGAAAGACACCAACAGAAAGACTGACCCCGGGATAACGAACAAACAGTATTGCAATGCAATTAAATCCGCGAGCTAAACACGTGGTGTTTCTACCCCTGCAAGCCAGAGCGAGACAAGGCATCCCAGAGTTATCCTCTCATGGCAGCGGTCTGACACGTGCCAGATCTTCTAAGCAGACAGAGAGGCAGTACCTCCATGCTGTGGGTAGGACAAGCAGCGCCCGCACATACATCTGTGTGCGTGCACCCACGAGCACGAGAGAACCGGCGCGTGGGAGAGCAGCAGGGGAGAAACACGCTTAACGCAGCCACACTTACAGCCTTTGGCTTGAAGGGAGGCTGGATCTCCTTGCGCTCCAGCTTATCCCAGTCGATGTAGCGGAAGAATGCGTGCTCCTTGATGTCCCGCTCCCCTTCTGGGCCGCATCCCAGTCTCTTGGCAGGGTGCTTGGTCATCAGCTTGGGGAGAGGAAGAGAAGAAACAGTCACTCAGAGGGTGTCCAGCTGCTTCCCAAAATGCCCATTTTGAGAAGTTCCCAGGATGCTGTGATGCCCGACTGGGCAGCCTGCACCACACGGCCGCTGCCCCAGGACACCCTGCATCAGGGTCCGCACCCCAAAAGGGGCTCCCATCTCCTCCACCGGCTTTTGGCACTCAGAGCAGAGAACAGAGGGAGGAGCCAGAGTGGCTCCAGGGACAGGGAAGGCTGACAATGGCTTACAACAGCAGACTAAAGCAGGTCACCGGTACATGAGCACTGGGTGGGATAAGCACGTCCCCTTTTCCTCTGGGAATAAAATTGCTTCACCACGAAATACTGTCAGGGTGCCGGCAGAGCTCCCTGCATCGCTGCAGTCTCACCAGTCTGCTACAACGGGGGAGCAGGATGCATGCAAGTGTGCTTAGTGGTCCCTTTCCTTGGTAGCAAACTTCTCAGCATCTGCATAATTAATTTTAGAGGCCAGTGCCCATTTGAGATGAACAATCTGCCCTCAAAATCTTTCATTAGCCCTAGAAGCAGAACCCCCACTTCTCTGGAGCCATGGCAGCAGAGACAAGAGGCGAATTTCTAATGAAAGAGTCAATTTGGAGGAAAAAAAGCACAAACAGGCCATTAATGTTGTTTATCATCTAAACTTCTCTTCTCTGGCTCAATAAGAAAAGTGAAACGGGCCGCAGGAATTAAGGGCAGCTGTACAAACATTAATATCCTGGGGGTATTGTCTGAGCTGTGTTCAGAGATCTGATGGAGATTCCAAAGATTGCTAAGATGTTGATAAGCATGGAGAATATGAGCCGTACACCTGCAACAAAAGGGCTACTTTATTAAAAGCAGGGCACTTAAAACTGATCCCGGAGCTGTGCAGAGGTTGCAGTGAGCCTGACCGCGTCCCCAGGGCCATGGGTCTGCGAGGGACCCCGCCACCCCCCTGTGAGCCCCCAGCAGGGACAGGGCACCTGCAGCTCTGGGGAAGGTGCCAATGCTCCAGCAGCAGAGCACAGAACCCCCCCAGCCCCCTGCTGAGGCTGGCCCGCCCCCGAAAGAAAAGATTTTTCTAAGCAAGCATTTTCTGACAGAAACACATCAGCCCAAGCAGCCAGGCAGCCCGTTGTGCCGCAGGGAGTGAACGAGCCCCTGCCAGGTCCCCTGGGCAGAGCCCCCCTGCCCCAAGGGGTAAATGCTGTGACACCCACCAGCCCGGCCATCCACCACTGTGCAAAACGCTTGCTCAGGGAAGCTGATCTTTAAAAGTTAGGCTACAACAGGGAGCTGAAAGCCAGGAAAAGCCTGCAAAAAACTACAAACCCCCCACTAACTAATAATCCAAACCCCAACAAACGTGAAGCGGGAGCGGAGCCACTAAGCACCCTGCTAGCAAACAGCACCTTCTCCATGGCAAGCCAGCGACGAAGGCAACTTGCGGCTGAAAGACCGACGGAGCGAGGCTTCCCGAAACCCACATCACCCCCTGCAAACAGCACGGACACATCAGGCTTCGCAAGCTGGACAAGTGGTTTTCCAGATGGTGAGACCTGCCTCTGCTCAGGGCAAGGCCGTGACTGGCATCAGCACCGGTCTCCAGAGCCTGTCCCCATTTGATGAGACACGCTGGAGCCACTGCTGGAGAGGGAGGGCCACAGGGTGCCAGCAAAAACAAAAGCAAGACTTGAACTTGTTTTTATTTTTTAACTCAATTTTTTTCTAACTTGTTTTACCTTTTTTTTTTTTTTTAAATATGCAGTTTCCCTTGGTATTGCGGCATGCAGCCCTTTACATAAAAAAAACCCAAAAAATAAATCCCAGTGTAAGAAGCGTGGCCAGGTGGAAGATGTTAAGTATCTTGGCCTCAAACAAGCGTGGCAGCATCATGGGTGAGCAGGTGGGGCTGGATCTAGCGCACTGTCCCCTGCCAGGAGCGGAGAGCGGTGTCACCAGGTGCTGCTGGCAGCACGGGTGGGTGGCCCTGGCAGGCAGGGAGCCCACCGCCGGCTTACAGTCCCCCTGCTGCCCAGGCAGCACAGTGAGGCAGGTGACATGCCAGCCCCTCAGTGCTGCTTCCACATCACCCTCGGCACACGGACAGGCGTCTGCCTGTGGTCCGGCTGCCCCGGTGAACCTCGCCGCCCCTTGGCTCTCACATCCACCCCAGCTGAGTCGGGTTCAGCTGAACAAGAGGATCTTTGTGTCTCCTCAGCGGGCTCTGGACAGCCCCCCGACAATCAGTCCGGTCCCACTCAGCTGTGCTGAAGCAGGAGAATAAGCAGCATCCTGTGACTCAGTTGGGTTTTCCTAAAGCAAGTCTCCAGTAACAACGCAAGAGCCTGAAACTTGCTAATAAACTGATTTAGTGATTTGTCCCACCAAATAGAATTGTAGAATCATTTAGGTTGAAAAGGACTTTTAAGATCATCAAGTCCAACCCTTAACCCAGCGCTGCCAAGGCCACCACTAACCATGTCCCTAAGCGCCACACCTGTGTGTTGTTTGAACACGCCAGGGACGGTGACTCCAGCACCCCCTGGGCAGCCTGTTCCAGGGCTGCACAACCCTTGCGGGGAAGGAAGGTTTTCTAATATCCCATCTAAACAGCTTAGTTTGCATTCAGCTAACATGGAAAGAAATCTGTGCGTGGGTCCCTGCTGTTAACTGCTGATGCTGAACGCGCCGACACACTGTCAGCTTTTGCTGCTGGAGATCACGCGGGGCAAGGCAGGAAAGCAGCTCTGTGCCTGCAGGTCTGGCAGGGTGATGGTGCCGGCCAGCAGCCGGCTGCTCGGTCCTCACGCCTCCCAGTCCAGCTCCCGGCTCCAGCTGCCTCCCGGGGCCCAGCAAAGCTGCCGAGGCTGTGCCACACTGGGGGTGCCCCCAGGAGAGCCTGATCCCCCCACACGCACCCAAGTGAGAATGGCTACAGCTCTGCTTGCATCTGCTGACTGTGCACATGCTTCTACACACACATTCCCCCACTAAATCCAGTCCCTCATCTTACTAATTACCTTTTCCAGCCAGAGCCTAGCTTCCTACCTGCTGCCTTGTGCTGGAAACTGTTTTACACACACCCGTGCAGTACTGTGGTTAAACCCTTGCTTCCTCAGCATAACACAAACACACACCAAATTCAGAGCAGCTCAGCCAACTAATGAATCGTAAAAGATTCTCTACTTCATGTACCTGCCTGTAAAGCTGAACAGAGCTGTACTACAGTGCAGTTATTCAGTATTTTCAATATATGCATCCAGAAATTAAATTTTCTTGTTTTCCTATTGTGCTTTTATGCATGTGAGCATGAAGGCACCATCTGCTATTGATATATAGGACCCCATAAACATGCAGACTGATTCTCCTGGCTTACATAGGCTTTGTTTATCATTTAAATCATGTAAATCATTTAGCTTTGTTTGTATTAAACAGAAACAAGTTGATTTAATCCCCATACTAACACAGTGAAAACCCTTTGGGCTTCTGCAGATAAGGAAGGGTGTTTTAGACCAAATCGCGCTTGATGTTTGCGGCTCAGATACAGGGAAGTCCAAGTCTGGACTCAACGGCTTTGCTAAACCACCACTTTATTTTTTGTCTCGGGAAGGCAAGCGGGTGCTGCATGTTCATGGGCTTCACCTAACAGCGGCCCATTCTGCACCACAAGGCACAGCGGATCCACATGATCTGTGTCCACATTTGATGAGACCCCACAGCTCACGGCGGCAGCCCCCGCCCGGCCTGTCCCCATCAGGGCACCAGCCCCTCTGCTGACCCAGCACACAGCCTGAGGACACTTCTGCGAGGCTCAGCCGTGCCACCGCGGCAGCACATCCCAGCCCCAGCCCAACCACAGCCTGGCATTTCTGCCAGAGCCAGCAAAGCCCTTGGCACCCAGCCGTGCTCACCATGCGTGGCCCCCAAATGCTCCCACCTTCCAGCCGTCTTTTTCCTACCCACGGCCACCCAGGCATGGGCACTGCCGCTCCTGCGAGGGCTGCGGCACGGCGCTAAGCAGCTCATGTGCTTCTCTCAGGCAGTGCCATCAGCAGAAATACCACTCAAAATACCTGTAAACTTTACCGCAGAAAACATGCCATTTTATGTCTTTGCTACCAGGCAGAGATTAAAGAGGGAGCTTATACTCGCAGGCAATCTGTTCACCTGGAAAGGGCTGCTTTGCTCAGGCACAGTCAGACCCCTCCATATGGGATGGAAAACGGCTGATGGCTTGTGCCAGTGCCCACACACACATGCATGCTGCTCCACAGGTCTGAGCTGGGAGCCTGGCTCCTGACAACCGAGCCAGAGCTCGAGAGCCCAACGCCAAGCTACCTGCACCACAGACACCGCAGCTCCAGCATCAGCCTTCAGAAAAAAAAATCTGAGTTGATAGCAGAGGAGGGAAATGCTCCATTTGATCTGCTAATTGATACTGACTGTTGAGTCAAGGAGCTGTGTTCTGGTTAACTCTCCATTTTGCTTCCCAGCCAACAACTGATTAACACTTGTTTCTTGGCTCAGGCCAATACAAGGCTTTCAGGATCAAATGCTTTTCATCTCCGAGCTGTGCAACAGTAAGTGATGACTGGCACCAGCATGCTGGAGCGAAACTGGGTGGGAACAACAAAATTGTTTTGGAGGGCAGTGAAATACCAAACTGTTCAGGTTTAAGAGCAGCTCCAGGTTTAAGAGCAGCAGCTTCTCCAACTGCTTGTTCTCTGGGCTGACCCAAGGCTGGGTTTGTGCCCTCCTGGAAGACCCACCACATACCAACACAAACAGCATGGCCTGGATGCCTCTGCAGTTAGTTGAGACATATTTCACTCTATTCCAGGGGAACATATGAATATTTTGCTTACTAATGGTTCTTAAATACCACACATATTCTAATTAAACTTTCTGGTGTAGCAGTTTGGTGGCAGCAAAGAATGTCATGAGTTTTTTGGGTACTCCCCTGAAACAACAGTTGTACAAAGGGAACCACCACCTTGCTGCCAAAAAATACACAATTTATAAAGTACCGAGCCCTCCATACATGGCTAAATATCCTCCCATGCAGCCTCACATTTTGAAAATGAAAGAAGCCATTGCAGTACACCCAGCAAATGTTTCATCCACAGTCTCTTCTTGTCTGTTTACAGCATTCACATTTTGACTGATGCAACAATAAATAAAGCCGACAGTGAGACTGGTCCCTGTTCCAGCCTCTGCTCTCTTGGGCACTGCGAGGAAAATGATGTTCAGCATCACCCAGCATCTTCCCTTCCTCCTGCCCAGCCAGGAACACAGTGGACTTTCCGTTACATCCCAACCAATGACAGCAAGAGGAATGAGGGACAGTGAGAAAGTTTGTGGAAATTCCCCCTTTGATCACCAGCGTTGTTTCTGAATTAAGGACGCGATTCTACTATGTTGTGCTGAAGGTGAGTGCCAGGTGGCCCGGACAGCATCCCCTCCCTGTGCCCGTTCCAGGCAGGAACACCTGCAGCAGACTTTCCCCACGGGCCAAGTGAACACTCCTCCTTCCCACAAGCTCTGAATCCTGGCAACACTGGAAAGAAGCTTTGAAATGCCACAGTGGGAGCATTAAGCACAAGATGTGTCATTTGCAGACAGAAACGTTATTTTGAAATATAGAATGTTTGGATATTGTAAATACTAACTATTAAAAGCAAACATTTTTAAAATTCCTACACAAACATATTTATAGCACTGTTTAACGCTGGCTGGCTGAGATGAGGCTCAGTCCCAAGCAATAACCATACGCATAACAACATCAGGACCAAGCCAGCCTTTACTCATCACAACCCAAATTAATTCAGACTGCATTTAAGTCTTGCCTCAGCCCATTCCACAGAGAACTCAGGACACCGGGCAACACAGAGCTTCGCTGGGAATTAAGAGATACGGTAATGAAAATGCTGCCCCGACCCAACAGAGGTACACGCCAGCAGGGAACTTCAGGTGCCCCTAAAGGGCGACTCGCCATCGCTAAACGGAACCCTCTGCAGGGAGAAGGCTTTGTGTCTGATCTTAGAAGAACTATTTAGAAATCACATTCATTTACTCTGAGCGTCATTTTTCTTTTCAGGCAAAGATGCATAAAGCTCCCTTGTTGTCACCTACTGGGCAGCAGGGTCCCCGGGGAGATGCCCTCAGCACCCACATCCCAGCCAACACTCCAGTTTTCTCCTGACCTTCACCTTGAGCAAAGACAGCCCAGTTCTCAAGCCCTACCTGGATTTCTGCTCAGTGTAGTGTAACAGCACAGAGATAATCTAGGCATTATTTTTAATAGGGTTTTGTACATACACACGAATTAGCACACGGTGTAGCTCTAGGGGCAAAGAGCACCAGAACACAACCGAGTTCTGTCAGATTCCCCTGGTGCTGGGAGCCTGCAGCTGGGACCGGGGCGAGGGGGATGAGGAGAAGGTGGGACCCCCGGGCACGTAGGGCTGCACAGTGCGGAGCTGCACAGACAGCCCTGTGCCCACCGGCTCCACTGTCCTCCTGGCAGAGGATGCAGGCCAGCCCTTACCCCTTTGCAGATTGCCACTGCCTCCTTGGACATGGACTTGGGGTAGGCCACATTGTGCTCCATGATGGACTGGAAGAGCTCGTCTTCATCTTCGCCCTCAAAGGGAGCCTGGAGCAAAACAAACAGAGGTTCAGTGCATTTCTCGATCTTCAAGTTTCCCTTTGCTGCTGTGACCATCAGCCACAAAACCAGCCCCGGCTGCACCACGCATCTCAGCATCGTGGTCCCCGGAGCTGCATCCATGGCTTCATCTCCAGCACAGAGGAAACAGTGCCCTACCACGTGCCAGCAACAAAACAAATTACACGTCAGCATATGCTCACAATGGAATTTAACACAATCCCATAGGTATCAATTAAAATTCAATTACCTGGCCAGCTAACATTTCGTAGAGCAGGACTCCAAATGCCCACCAATCCACAGACTTCCCATAAGGCTGATAAGCAATTATCTGAAAACAACACAAACAGCCGGATTACACTCCTATTTTTAACCTGTTGGCACAATGCAAACTCATTTCGAGCTGTAGTCCAGGTCAAAAGGACAAGGTTATTTACTGAAACACCAGTCCCCGAATGGTGAGAAATTACAATTATGAACAGAGCGCACGATAGGCAAAGAGTTCAGTAACTTAAAAAAAAATATCTTCAGTCCTCAAACGTGCTCTAAATATTAGAAAAAAACCAGAATATTCACTGTGATCTGAGACAGATTCATTCTGATTCAGATGAAACTTTAGCAGATTTGTTGTGCTCTTGCAGACTTGTCACAGCCAGGCACGCTGGAGCTGGAGCAGCAGCCGTTCTTGTTTTCCCTGATGCACTTTGGGATTATTTTTTTTTTTTCCACTGACTTCAGTGCAGTTGCTTTGAAATAACAACAGAGTCTGTCCCTCTGCGGATGGTATGTGGCCCTTTAAAACAGACTTGCAGCATATGGGTAGTCAAAACCCTCAGCATTCCAGGCTGCCAGTTTGCTTTCTATTATTTATTGCAGAACATCCTTCACAAAATAACCTAATAATCGACAGCCCTAGCCTCACCTGAGGGATATGGCTGCTTTGGAGTTCGGACATAACTTCAGGGTTGGTTGCTTTGTTTGCTTTAATTTTAAAATGTCAACATTTATTTTGGATAAGGCACCAAAACATGAATTTTTCTATATTCCCACAACTTACTCTGCAAAATCTGAAATACCCTAGATTTCATAATGACCTGACACTGCAACAAAGCCACCCAACTAATCCGCCTCCGTGGAGCAGCTGCCCTCACCTGCGTACACCAGTGTTTTGGGGTACCTAGAGCAGCACCCAGCAAGGGGGTCCGTCCCTCGCTAGCCAGACCCCACGTACAAACAAGACAAGCGGCTGGTGGAGAAATGGACCCAGTCCTGGGAGAGCTCTGTGGTACCTTCCCCCAGCGCCTCCGTTGCTCGGCTCCCTGCGCCCCCCAGCTCCGGCGTGCAGCAAGATGCTGGGTCTGTGCCCTCAGCCATGGGCTGCTGACAGGAGCCAGCCCCTCTCCTTCCCCCCCTCCAGCTGGGGGGTCCCCAAGTCCTCCGGCACCTGGGCTGCCATCATGCCTGAAAGGGAGCGGTGACAGATCCAGCGCAGGGACCGCAGAAGGAGCCGGGTCCCGGGGGCACCTTTCTGCTTCCCAGTGTTGCGCAAGCTCCAGTTTATCTGCTTGGTTGCTGCTGACAGGCGTCACTTCAGCATTCGGGGTTTGACAGGCCTTGGGCTTTGCCATCTGTTACTTAACGCCAAACAATTACACGATTTATTCAACCTAATTACAGAATCCTATTCTGCAAAGATTCCTATACTCAAGCACAAATGCAAGTCGTATGCTGATCATGGGAGAACGTACACAGGAATTCAGCCCCAAAGGTCTGTCCCCATGCAAGGCTCCGGCCCCACAGCTCCGTGGCTGCGGGCAGATGTCGCAGCCTCGAGGGTCCTCATGTTCAGCCACCCCTGCAGTGTCCAGCAGGATCCAGCCAGGAGGTACCCCAAGATGCAGGTTGGGGGCTGTCACCCTACCTAAGCAGAGGTAAGTTTCATCCTGCAAAAGCATCAGCACCGAGGGACGATTAGAGAACAAGACCAATGCCAATCTCCTGTCCTGGTCCTGGTCCAGCCACACAGCCAAATGGGGTGATGTGACCCTGCCCACCTCCACACGCTGGGCCAGACCCTTCCCACCGAGGCCAGACACCGAGTTCCACCTCCAAAATTCCTCAGCTGCGCCCACCTCAAGTCCCTCCTACTTGTCCTTCAGACAATTTACGAGTGCTCTGGGACATTTAGGTGTGAACTGTTTGCACCATTAAGGTCTTCAAAAGAAAATAGTACTTAGAAGAAATCCTTGCAGAAAAGCAGCTTCTGCAAATTGAAGTCAGGGGCTGCAGGCTGGGGAAGGTCACAGCCCAGCAGCTGAAGAACAGGCTTTGTTAGAGGAGGTTACACGCACGGGTCGTTCGCACTTGGTACCCGTCACCTTGGCACACAGGGCTCTGCCTTAGAATAGAAAAAGTCCTGAAAATGGGTCAAGCAAATCACAGGACATTTTTACCCTGTAGACATGTTGGCTTGAGAGCACTGCAGCTTCCTGATGGGAGGAAGCATGGCGTGGCAGAAGGACCCTGGAGTGGAGCGACATGCAGGGACCTGGGCTCAGCCACCCAGCTGGAGGCCACGCCAGAACTGCAACCCCCCATCTCCATCCACACAATGCACACATTCACTCTGAGACCCACTGGTAGCATGCTTTAACATCATTCCTGGGTACCATAGTTATTTGCATCCTAATTTCCCATTTTTTTTTTTCCTTTTGGGAAAAAAAACCCAACCCAGTATTAGAGCAAGGGAGAAGAAAATAAAGAGCTTAAGTGATAAGGCTCAGGCAAATACCAAGAGAACTGGTCATTTGTCCTGCTTTGAAAGAGTATTAATCACAGACAGCGACTGAGCTATGTACCAACAGAACACCAATATTAATCTTGGTAGGATGAGGATATGTAATATACATCTGAAAAAGTAATTAAAAACCTCTCTGGCTGCAGCAAAACACAACGTAGTTTAGCATACAAGCACGTCTAACTACGTCCTAGCAAACAGAGTCTCCTCTAAAATATTTAAATGAATAAATATTAATCTCGTCACTGAAAATTCAGCAGAGTGAAAAGGTTTGAGAGGGATATTTTTATGTTAAGGGAACAGGCGTTTGAAAATAATTACCTATCTGAATTTCACAAGTCTGACATTAAATTGCACCCATATAGCACTTCATGTAAGTGTCATATGTGACTCCATCACGTAAGCAATAACCAAAGGCACAGTAACTTTGGTGTGATCTAGAGCTGTGGATAGGGAGCCTCTCCTCATCAGCTACGCAGCCCTTCGCTGCAAGCAACAAGCTGGCAAGATCTCAAGATTTCCACTTCACACGGAAACGCTATCCACTGGTAATTTTTCCCACCGGTCACGTTGTGCTGGAAGGGGCTGTCACACAGGGCAAGGAGCAAGCTCCTCCGGGGCTCATCTCTTCCAGGAGCAAGGAAGAATGCGAGGAGCAGCCCTTGGTGGGTTTGAGCGTGCCAAGGATCGGACAGGCATGGTGACACCAGTGGCACAGACATGAGAAAAACACCCAGAGAGGGAAAACACAGTGCAGGGAGAGCAGCGTGGAGGATTTGCTGTCCTTTGAGGCAGAAGCAGGGCACACACGCCACAGAGACAGAGCCAGCATCGCTGCCTCCTTAGAGGCAGCCTCGGGGTGGGGTGGGGCAGAGAGTACTGAGGGATGAACTTTCCAGGTTGACGATGAATTCACTAACATCCCTGTTTCAATCAGAAAGCCGCCCAAAGCAAGGTCATCCCATGGAAAAGAGCATCAGGCACACTGCCGAAATGCGCACGGAGCATTTACTGCCTTTCTGCATCCCCTACCTCAGGCGCAATGTAGTCTGGAGTGCCGCAGAAGGTCTTGGTGGTCACCCCATCCCAGATGTTCTCCTTGCACATGCCAAAGTCTGCGATCTTTATGTGCCCCTCGCTATCCAGCATCACGTTGTCCAGCTTAAGGTCTCTACAAAGCAAAAGCAGAAGAATGACACAAGAGACAACAGCGAAGCCACCCAGCAAAGACACAAATTTCCTGACTCCAGTTGCTCTCCTGCCAGTGAGCTCTGGATTTGTCTCACACCCAGACTCTTTGTAGGATAACGTGTGGGGAAATGAGCAGAAATAAGTCAGAGATCTGTCAGAATGAAGTGTTTATTTTACTTTTAACCCACAGGAACACCATGCTGGGCAAATCACTTTCAAGTGTATGATGGAAAACACTCTCATCTAGCAGGAGGACAGATATAATAGAATTTTTTTTTGCACCTATGAAAATCAAAGTGTACTTAAAGCTCACCAGCCACAAAGAAGTACCTACTCAGCAGAAGTCCCTGCATCACCAATGCTATACTGCCCCACTGAAATACACATCAACTGTCTTTCTCGGTGATCCTCATCTGCAGAGTATCTGTTAGTCACACCTAACCCCGCAAGAGCTTTGCTCTTCAGCACAAACTGCAGACAGCTGCAGGTCTAGAGCTCCCAATCCAACTCCCAGCCCTGACCAGCCTCTCCAGAGGTGGGTGCTCCAGCCTGAAGGGCAGTTTTATAGCAAACACTCAGTATTTCAGGTGCAATTTCTACATTACCAGCCATGTAATTACCATGCAGTTCTGTGCTCGCTGCTGTTCCGGGCTTGTGTTCTGTACAGTAAAGCACTGCTCGAAGTCTCCATTGCAGTATCGGAGCACATTGGCAAGGTTTCCCCTGCCCAAAGGTGACATTAAGTCGCAAGGCAGGTGACAGAGCAGCACAGTGTGGCAGGCACAAGCTGTCCCAGCTCCACACCTCACCCACAGGTGAAAAGCAAGCGCGCATCGCTCTTGCATCTTCCTTTTGGGGGGCCTGGCTGAAATACCCCGGTGGGAACAGCTGTGGGGCCATAAGGTGTGCGGGGCTTAATTTTGTTAAGAGCCTAATAAAAGGAATAGTGTAATTTACAACTTCTTGCTGTTTCTTAAGCCTGTTTTTTCCAGCAATTGTGTCAGCGCTTAGGATGCTGACAGGCCAAAGGATTCAACACAAGCCTGGATTCAGAGGAAGGAAGGAAGAAGGGGCACTGGGGACTGACAGACCTAGAATCTCTCTCTGTAGTGGCTGATGGCAAAAAAAAAATCCCTCACATCAGGTTTGCTCCACTTCTTTCATCTTTGGAGCAGTCTTCAGCATCTCATAACTTCAGTAGCATGGCTGGCATTTCTTATTGCAAAGCAGTTAATGGTATCTGACACTCATTAAGATGCTCTGCTCTACCTTGGGCTCTGGGAATACTTCCGAGCAGCGGCACGCTAGTTTCAGTGCTTAACTGGTCTGGCACTTGGCATTGTGAAAAGAAGTTTTAGTGTCTGAACCAGAAGTGACAGACTTGCGCTGTAGATCTCAGAAAAAGCCACTCGTAAGTACTGACTCTAGTGTTTATGGTAAGAAAATCGCGCCCTGCAGCAAAATACGTGGCTCAGAATTGGTCCGTGCTGCCAGTGAGCATTTGTGTCATATGGAAAGAAATGCATGAAACAGAGGCAAGAGAGGAACCAAAGCTGCCTTCCTATAAAATGGGGACAAAGACAAGAAACTACGCAAAAACCAGTGACACTGTGAGGCTCCCAGCTCCGTTCTGGGTGTGTGCACCCACCGCACCCCGCCTGCGGCAGGAGCAGGGAGGGGAGCCCCGGTGCTGTACGCACAGCAGGGCTGCAGCAGCCCTGCAGAGCATCGCCGTCTTACATTGCTCTGGCTGTGCAGAGTTCTCGGGGGAAGAGAGGAAGGAGGAACTTGCTCACCTACCGATAAATGATGCCTTTGCTCTGCAGGAAGAAGAGGCCAATGGCTATTTCTGCCGCGTAGAATCTGAAATGCAACATTTAAAAGGAAGATTGATAATTAAAGGAGATAAATCAAAATCAAAACCTGTCTAACCCAATTGCACTAAATGAAATGCATTGGGCATACATGACCAAAGGATAAAGACAGCTATAACATAAAAATACCAGACAAGTATCACATGAGAACGACACAACCCACCCTTGGCTCACATCGGGCAGAGATGCGATCAGGTTGCTGTGGGCTAGCAGGGGGCTGTCACTTCTTGTTACACAGATTCTCATTAAGCAAGAGCTGGAATCTATGGCTGTTCATTACTGTGTGCTGGCAATGCGGCTTTAAAAGTTATCTGTCATCTCAAGGAGGCCACGGAAATAACATGCACTGCCACCGTTTTCTTTAAAGAATATTCTGGGTCTCCAAGGACTCTGCCAGAGCGCAAAGCACCAGTCCAAATGCACCTGGGCTCTGCCCACCATTTGTGTTTTTTATTTAAGCATATGAAGGCTTTCACAAACACATTCTGCTCTGTCCAGATTACAGGGAGCAGCAGCCAAAAGCCACCAGTTAACACTCAGGCTGGCAACCTCAGCAGAGGAGCTAAAGACCCAACATCCCTCTTATATCCTGGGGAAGGGCACAGGGCAGCTGGCAGCACAGCAGCTGGGAGCTCACCCGCTGCTCCCCGTGTCTCCCAGGAAGCCTCCCTGCCTGCTGCTTTTATGAAGCTCGATTATTTACTGATCAACAAGCGCAGTGTATCCCAAAGGTGAGCTGGAGGCACCAGCATCCTTGGCACCCGGCAGAAAATCATCTCCTGATTCCTGTTGTTCATCCTTTCCCCCCTCCCTTTTTGTCCAGGATTTGCACCACAAAAGCCTGTGGCTTGGACCACATTTCCAGCTGTATCACGAAGGTCCACCAAATACCTACCCTGAAGGTGCCAACTAGGGCTACTAAACTTACACAGCATGTGGCTCTTTAAACCTCCCAACCTGCTGGATCTGGTACATTAAGTCCCCACCATTCACGTATTCCATCACAAAATACAAGCGATCCTAAAGGAAGAAAAAAAAAGCGCAAACAATTAGCAGCAGAATTACTGTCACAGCACTATCAAAACTAGCCAGCTGCAACAAGGCTTTTACCATCCCACACCAGGTTAACTTCAGTAAGTAGTCCCTGCGCCTTGTCCCAGCACAGCCACCCATCCCCCACAAGGGTTCAACCGTTCATCTACTGTCCGTGCTGTTTTGTCATCTTCTTCAGGCCAGCCCACCCTTCTTCTTGCCTCTGCTGCATCTGGATTCTTTCTTTTCTGGGCTCTTCCAGCCAGCCTCTCCTCATCCTGGTCCTCTTCTTCTCCCAGGGCCTCTCCTTGTCTCTCCTCCATCCGGGGCACTCTCTCTCCTCCCTCTGCTTCTAAGTCTCTCTTCATTGCCCACTCCTCTTCCATACACCCCTTAGAGCTATTTAACTACTCTAGCAGGAACCAGCCACAGCTGCACCTGATCCACATCAGCCAACCCACCTCCCTGAAGCCAGCCCACAGCTGTACATTATCAATGTTAATTAACCCAGCTTCATTCCTCCATAATTCCTCTACAAATTATTAGAGCAGGGAATCTGCAGGGGTCAGAAATAAAGACCAAGGCACTGGACAGCTCCAGTCTGTGTTTTTTTTCATGCCAATACCATTATCATCACTGCCCTCCCCAAGGGGAGCTGGTGGAGCTCGTGTTCACACAGAGTCTGTAGGACCAGATGACCCCCAGAGGTCCCCTCCAACCCTGACCGTTCCATGATGTACTAACTCCTTGGCAACGCTCTGGATTTAAGCTCTGCACCTTTGCAGATAGATCCAATGGAGAACACAGGTGGAGGAATTCCTAAACCAGAAGTGTTTCACTTCCCATTAGTAGATGTGTCTGATCCTTCAATGAAGCCATTCTGCAGGTGTTCAACCCCGCAGCCCCTCGCTGGTACATCCCCAGGCACTGCACAGCTTCAGTTAGGAGATGCACAGAAGACGTGAGCGGTTCCTGCAGGGACCAGCCCCTGCGCACCGGCAGCGACCAGTACAACTTGGCCCAACACCAGGAGGGGTGGGCGACATTCCCAGCTCACCAGTCTCACCGTCCCCCCAGGAGCAGCCTGCAGCAATGCCAGGGATGCACAGGCTTGCTGGGGACCCAGCAGCCCCATCAAGCCGGGGGGGCAGGAGCAGGCTGCATGCCCTCTCCTCGCAGCCTGGTCTAAGGGTGCACTTAATGTTACACATGGTTAATTAAGTAAGTGTTAAGAGTAGAACAAACAGGTCAATCAGTGACTTTGAACCAGTTAAAACACTTGCTAGCAGGTGCAATCGCAGCCATCTATAAGCACACACTGACTTTGCCTCTAATGTGTAAAACCCATTTTGCTTTCATTAAGACTCTCCAGATTAAAGCACCTCTCCTCTTCCACAGTGTGGCAGCCACGTAGGTGCAGACCTAGGAAATTCCCAGGTAAGCTTCTGAAGCAGCATCTTTCCTCTGCACCGCGCTGTTCCTGGGGGAAGCCAAGCCACTTGCAGGGTGTACTGCCCCGGAGCCGCGGGGACCGTGGTCAGCTGGTGAGGGTGTTGAATGCACAGCGTGGCTCCTGCATTAATTGCTAGCATTAGTCCTGCTAGCCCAGTGCTGCAATGTTTGATAGAAATTTGGAAGTGTGGGCCATGATCAATCCTGAGGTGAGCCACAAGGCAAGAAACAAGATCCAAGCATTCCCACAAAGCTCAGATTAATAAAACAAACAGCTGGACCTCATCATGCCACATCCCAATGAGAGCTCTAGCACAAGCCCTGCAAGTTCTGAGAGGAAGAGGAAATTTGGGAAAGCAGGAGCTCCACACCACCACCACCTTTACCCTGGGGAATCTGTGCCCTTGAAACACCGTTTCCCTCTGATGTTTCACAGCCCTTTTTTTTTTTTTTTTTTTTCAAATGGGAAATGGCTGTGAAGCAAATCGTGCAAGACTGCCAAAAGCACCAACCTAAACCCCTGCAGGACATTTCTCGGGGAGGGAGCAGCAATGGCTCCGGACCACGGGAGCGCATGCAGGAGTGGGACACAGGCTGCCATCGGAGTGGGTCTTCCCTGCCAGCAGACATCTGTGCTCCAACCCGCGTGCGTGTCAGTTATGGATGAGAACTGCAAAGCGCTGCATAACATCACACCTGAGTCACCCTTCTTACAACAAGCAACTTTCTACAGCCCTCAGAAGCCAGTCGTGGGGCCTCGAGGCACAGGAGCCCAGAGCCATCTCCAGGCTTGCCCCAGCCCAGGGGTGGAACGGCACAAAGGCTGGAGCACTTACAGAGGTTCAGGCTGGCAGTATTACATAGGAGGTCATAGTATTTCCCATTCCTCCTTGCTTCCTTAAATAAACCTCATCCTGCTTTTAAGACAGTAAAGACAGGGAGCCCGGAAGATATGCAAATGTGAGTATTACCATAATAAGGGCTACAGAGTAACTCAGGTAATCAGCTCCTCCATCCCAGCACAGCGAAGCCAGGTGATGCACAGCCCACCCTGACAGCGCAGCAGGCTCAGCGGTAATTAAATATGGTACCAAAGGGGCAATCAGGCTGTGTAAAACATGTGGCACTGATGGGATGGGGAAGAGATTTTGGCTCGTCAGATGACTGGGAATTTCAGAGCACACCCGTCTGTACACGACTGCCTCTGCCAAGGTGTGGATCCAGTTCAGCAGGAAAGCACGGGGCAGGCAAAGTCACCTTCAGCAGCCACTGCCATGCTGCTCATCCTGTGACAGCAACTGGAAAGCAAAGCGATATTGTGCTCATTTGCAGCTGTTTCCTAAATATATCGATCAACTTCAAGAAGGAAGAATATTAAAAAGATGGTCTCTTGAAACAGCCAGCTGAGCTCTAAAAGCAGGATTTGAGCTTTCCTCATTTGGGTGGAGAAGAGAATGCTGGTGCTTCAGAGAAAAAAAATGTCAGGAATAAAGCAGCCAGATGGCTGGCCAGCCTACAGGCTGGAAGAGAGGGATGGATATGGAAAGCTGTCCTGGCTCTTGTCTATGGCAGAAAAGGACGGGGTCTGTCCAAGCCTGGAGCATCCAAACTCATGGATATGTAAATACCCCTGCACAGACTTGCATGGAGCCGGTAAAACACACACACACCCTTCCTGGGGCAGCCAAGACACAACCCCCAGGTCCCTCCAGTGCCCTCCTCCTTCTAATTAACCACTCATTTGGTCCGTCTCCTGCCTGACTCCACACTGTGAACAACAGCTGGAGCCAGGACAACAGCCGAGTTCCCCATCCACCCGCTATTTATCATTTCTCAGTGTCACTGCTGCTGCTGTGCCCTTTGGTGCTGAGCCCCTGAGTCAGCCGAGGCATGGCTCACGGGGGGACCCCCAGCCCACTCCCCTCCCAGGAGCCCAGGACCTTTTCAGGGCAGAGCACCCCAGCATCCCTCAGCAGGACCAGCACCGGGCTTCTCTCCGCCTTCAGACCCAGGCAGGAGCTCTTTCATTGCTCACCTTCAGTTTTTCTTTAAAATGCAGATTTAGGGCTTTTCTCTCTCCCACCAGTCTCTGAACTAACAGCCCCGGCTGAGAACTGTGCTCTGGACTGTGCTCCCAGAAATCGAAGTGCTTTGTGCCAGCATTTGATAATACACCCTGCTATACATTTTGATTACATTACAAATACGATTACTATTAAGCTACTATAGGTCTGCCAGGACTAATCCTGAGCTGACTCACTTCAGATGCCAGAGAGATGCTGTGTGAAATAGCTTCTCCTGCCACATTTTGATTACTGTGGTGCAAAGCTGGTCCACAGGCTTTAAATACACTGAATGTGTTTGGTAAATGAAATTTCTGGGATAATATTAAAATGTAATCCTCCTGGAAAGCATTGTCATCGTTCTAAAGGACTCCGCCGATTCCCTCTCCCTGCTCCTGCCGACGCGTACCTGGATGTTTTCATTCACAAGTTGCTTGACGGTGGGGCAGAGATTGCTTTAAGGGTCCCCTGTCCCCTTCCCCACTCCCCCTCCCCGCTTCTGCTTTGTACAAGCACAGTCGCACGCCCGTTTCAAACTGGATTTCCTGCGGTTTGTATTAGGTTTCGCTCTCTGCGCAGGTGTTTGATCACAAGAATGAATCCCGAGAAAAAGCGCAGCACTTTGCTATCGAATCATAACGGACCTCACGGGCTGGTGGGCCACCTGAGGGGCTGGGAAATCATGTCTAACACCATCAACAGCTCCCTGATGAAAAAATCTCAGGGGTGCAGAGACTGTACGTTACCGCCTCCGGTTTAACACACACACAGTTTGTTCACAGAGGCACTTTTGCAAGCAAATTGGACAAGTTGTGAGGTTGCCAAAGCAGAAAACACATGGCTGCTTTTACAAGTGTAGCGATGTACAATCCGGAAAAAGAACATGAATAAAGGCAAAGGTATGTTTTAAAGAAGCTAAAATACGTCACCACAGCAGAAGTCCCTACAACTCTGTTCCTGGGCACCCTGCACCCACCTAGCAAGGCACTAGTCCCAGATAACTGGTGATACTGGGTCTCTAAAAGAGGTTTCTGCCCACAAACTCACCAGCGAAGCCAGGTGACTAAAATCCATTTTGTAAAGTGTCAGACCTCCCCCTGCTCACTGCCCAGGGCCCAGCAGGGTCCCGCTCCACTCTGCCCTTTGCCCAGGGCAGCTGTGGCACCGGCACTTACCATCGTCTGAAAGCAGGAGTGGAGCTGGGTCAGGAACGGCGGCTTCCCAGAGAGAGCCAGGACACGCTTTTCAACCATCGTGCACTCAACATCATCATCCTGGATAACAACGTCCTTCTTCAAGATCTTAACGGCATAGAGCTCATCTGTGCCCTTCCTCTCTGCCAGCATCACCTGCACGAGAAGGCACACAGGATAAAGGAAAATGTGGAGCTGCAATACTCCTAGCTTGCTACAGCCAATAATTAAAAATAGTGGCTTGCTTATTATCCTGTGGCTCCCGTTATAACCCTGAAAAGAGATTCAGGTGCCAAATGATGCAGAAAGCTACCAGTGCTATTTCCAGAAGTATTTAGGAACCCTAAGTAACAAGTAACACATCTACTTCGTCGCCACCTAACCACCTCGAGGAAACCAGCCCAAGGGGTCTGCTGGCGGCTGAGCCACATTCACCCTGCAGCACCTTTCAGCCCCACGTTGTGCCCTGGTTCAGCACCCTCAGGGTGCAAGCAGCATCAGGAAAGGGCGTCACGAGTTTGAACACAGAATCAAAATTCAAATTATGACATGCTAAAAACTTAAAGTGGAGAAGAGTCAGTATACAGCCAACAGTAAAAAAAAAAAAGAAAAAAACAACAGCAAGGTTTTAGGATTTTCTCTGCCTCACAGACCGCCTCCACAACACGCACAGTGATCAAAACCCAATTATGTGCTGGTCCACCACCCAGCCACAGCCCCTCTCATCCAGAAGAAACCATCCAACCTCCTACTTTAAATGAGTTTCACCCATTTGCAGGTCTATTTATTACAATAAATGGGATGCACTGCTTCTGCTGGTGCAAATTCCCCTCATTAATCCCATCAGCCCCAGTGAGGATCCTCAGACTGATCCACCATGCTCCACCAGTGTAAGCTGCTCCTTGGGCTGCTGGCAAAATAAACAGCCTCTGAAGCCACACTCTGCTTCCCATTTTCCCTCCTCGCACTCTCTCATCATGTTAGATTCAAGCACTCAGTGGAAATGAATTGCTTTCCATTTGAAAGAGTCTGCAGAAATCCTCTAGTCACATCAGGAGCAGGAGTTCGGATGTTCTGAAAATAAATTATGAGAAGTCAACATCAATAGGGTGGAATTGAAATGCGTTTCAGACTGCAGCAGACTGGCCGAGGCAATGCGAGCGGGTCTCATCGCCACTTCTGAGACGCTAAGGACAGCAGAACGGACCCTCTCGTTGGCCCCGGGTGGAGGACACGGGGCTGGAGCCACGGGGGAGAGCCCTCAGCCCCCGGAGCTGGGGCGCAGCGGGTCCCTTTGGGGCTGGGGAGGGGGCAGCGGTGTGCCAGCCGTGGGGTGGCGAGGCAGGGGACACAGCCTGAGGGCTGGGGACATGCAGGGGACATGGCAGAGGACACAGCCCAAGGACTTCGGTGCCCACCCAGCTGGCCGGGTAAAACTAGAGCGCCGTGGGGAGAGCGCGCGGAAAGCACGTGGCTCTGGCTCGGCCCAGGCGCCTGGCTGCGGGCCCGAGAGGCTGGCTGGCCTGGACACACTGCTCGTCAGGATTAGCCAGGAAAGGCACCAGGGCTCCTCAGCGCCAAGTGCTTCGAGAAGCCACTGACATTTACGTTTTCATCAGCGGGGCCGGGATCGCAGCGGCCACGGGCCGCACTCCTCCACTGGCAGGGCTAAAAAGCAGCCCGACAGCGTGTCCGAGACTTCGGAAACGGATCGATTTACTCCCTGATGTTTGGAGGAAGTTGAGCACCTGGAGCAGCTCGGCATGCTGCTGTGATACAGCCCAGCACGGCACAGGCACTGGGACCAGATCCGTGCTTCACCCTTCCCAGCTCCCTGAGGCGCCCTGCAGAGCTCTTTGGAGGGGACGGGCTCTCCCAGCAGGATCCCCCCCCGGCACGGGCAGGGGGTGCCCTGCCTGCAGCCACAGGTCAGGGTGCAAGGGCAGCAGGCACAGCTGCTTCAAGCGGAGCCCACCCTGCTGCCTGCCCTGCGACTCTCCACAAGCTGAACCATCTCAGTTCATTGCCTCCGTTTACCTTCACCATTTTTAGGCAAGTCGAGATTCACAAGTCACCATGCGCAGGTGCTAAAAAATACAAGTGATTTTTAAGTGATAAAAGCAGTTGGGCTCTGGCCATTTAAAGTTGGTGGAAAAAGAGAAGTGACCTCTCCCAGAACACAGTTTGTGCAAAGATGAAACCTGTGATCGGGGACTAAGTGCATTACAGGCGCAATCAATTATATACAGACCTACCCTGCCATCCATAACCCTTTCTGAGAAAAAGTAAATCTCTGAGCCTGGCATCCGCTTCTGGCCCAAGGGTGCATGCCGGGGAGGGCGCTGGCACCAGCCTCCCCCTTGGAAGCAGAGACTGCAGTGGCAGCAGGGCTCGGATAGCACCCTGCTGCTTGGCCAGGCACTTTGCTCGGAGCTCCCAGGCAGAGTGCTGCTGGTGGTAACGGCGCGTGCTCGGGGAAGTCTCGGGGGTACGCACAGATCAGATGCAAAGGTAAAACCAGCTGCTGGAGAGTGGGGTTTGGCTGTAAACCAAAGGGGAGGTGGGCTCTGCCGGGGTGCCTGGAGCCTGTCCCCCATGGGAAGGAACGCCAGGGAGAGCGGTGGGTGCCACCAAGATGTCAGTGTGCGATTCCCACCCAGCCGGGGATGTGGCCACCACCCCCCCAGCGCACGTGCGGGCTCTGCAGTGACAGCAACCACAACAAACGCAAAAAACTGCTCTAAGGCCCGTATGGACTAGAGCATATACGCTCTATGTATGAGCGTACAGCTTCCCAATGACATGGCAATCCCGAGCCACAGGTGAGCCAACCAGCCCTGCTTTGCTGAAACGTAAAAGGCAAAAGGACTTTGCAGCCGCCTAAACCTCAGCTGCCCTCCACCCACAGCAAAGAGGCTGAGCGTGAGAGCACACGTCGGGGTGAGTGCAGAGCACACTGAACACCGCACGATACTGTACTTCTCTCTCACATCTAGGCTGGCAGAGCGAGCAGCTCCAGAAGCACACATCGAGACTAATGCTGTTCAGGATGTTGTAATCACTGTGAATTTGCATATGCAGAAGAGCTTGCAGGCTCTGGTCCATGGCCAATTGAGAAAATACCTTCTACACCCTGAGTGACAGGCACGGAGTCTGCACAGGCATCAGCAGGCTTGGCCAGTTCTCCATGCAGAAAACAGGGCTGCTCACAGCCCGCGGGGCTGAAGTGACCATCTGATGCCGCCTTGCTCCGACCCTGCCCGCAGTGGCTCAGCAGCACGGTGCCAGCGCGACACCTTGCAGTGCCAAGCCACAACCCATCCAGCTGCACGGAGGAGCCTGCTCCGAGCCCGGGGCTCTTGGTGTGCCAGGGGCTGGCTCCAGCACGCTGGCATCGCCGTTCCTATGGTGACTGCAGCACGGGTACAGCTAAGATGTCAGGAGAAGGACAGCCACCAATAAGGCGGCTTCAGCAACGGCTGGTAATGACAAAGAAAAAGATTGGGACCCATTGCACTGTAAGTAAAAAAAGATTCAAACAAGCAAACGCTGCAGCCAGCGCAGTTTGGTAACGCCCTGAACAGAGCTGTGCACAAGATGCACACTGGTGAAGGAGGAGCATGCATCCAAACCTCACCGCGTGCCCAGGGGCCAAAGCACAACTCTGCGAGTCAGAGACCCAGTCTCTGCGCAAGAGTGCCAGCTGCCAGCCCTTCTGCCACGTTTCGTACCAAGAGAGGAGAGGAAAGCATTTCACAGCCTGCAAATTATCATAGGACATGAAAATTGTCTCCTATTGCGCTGTAATCTATAACTGCAGAGGCAAAAGAATCAGCCCTACTCAGAATAACACCAGAAAACCCCCAGAAAAGATTGACGGCATGATAGTATGACAGATTGATTAGCTGCAAAAATATGAGCAAGCCACATAATTTAACTTTCCTCTATTTATATTACAGCAAAGCAAACCCAGGGTGGGCTGTGCCAAGTGCTGCCTTCTCCAGTCAGGACCATCTCCCTTCCCCTTGCCAGTCCAGCAGGACTAGCACCAGTTACAGCTCCTAAGGGTCCCATGGACCCCGTGGCTGGGGCAGGCAGCAGCAGGGGCAAGCCCAAGAAGACCCAAACCCACCAAGGTTCACTCTGTGTACCGGGCCTGAACACGCCGAGCTAAGACCACACGCACACCAGCCCTTGCCCCTCAGCTATTTCCCAAACCAGCGCAATTTTCCACCCCCTAAACCTTGATGCCTGGCTCTGTGGGGACCTCCATCTGCCAGCTCGCTCTCTGGAAAGTAGACTGCATATTTTTTTTGGTGCAGAAAAACCTGATATTTAACTTGATTTATTCCTGTAATATAGAGTATTTGTTTGGGAATGCTCCAGCATAATAACTGGAGCTATTCTGATGCTGAATGTAGAGAAAGCAAGTTTATTAAACTCCACTGAGGCCATCAAATAGGTACTCCTGACCCCAGACAGCTGTAGTGGTAATACTAAGCAGTAAATCTGAGGTACCGATGCCAAAGGGTTATGCCTGAGACAAAGACTCACTGAAATAGCAATGACACTCACAGAGTTCTCACAGCCTGCTTGAACCGAAAGGTCAGGGACCAGGAGGAGGGAGACCAGCAGCACGTAGCAAAGCAAAGCAGCAAGCAGGGCCAGCCCTGGAGAAGAACATCACTGCCACGGACACCACCGGCTGCTGCCAAGGGCTGGGAGCCTGCCGGGAGCTGGGACCAGGGAGCTGGGCTCCTCTCCTTGCCAGCCGAGCGCTGGCACTGTGCAGATCTGTGCACCTCTGTCCGGCTCCTTCTGAAACACCTTGGCATCTCCGCATTCACGTACAACATGCAAAGCATTCTCTTCAGCAAGGCCCCGCAGCTGTGCCCCTGCGGTGTCCCCATGCCGGGGCTGGGATGCAGGATGCAGGATGCGGGGAGGCAGGAGGGGAGCAGCGGGGGAGCGCTCCCCAGCCAGGCGCAGGCACACGTGAGGGTGAGGCTGCATCTACCCGTAGAAACCAACGTGCTGTTTTAATAAGCACTAATTAGCATATTTATAACATTCTGTTCCAGGGAACAGTTTCTGTCACACATTCCCTTATATAAGCCACGATGCCGACTGAAGAGTTTGCTAATGTTTCTCAAATTAAAAGAAAGAAGGGGGGGGGGGGGGGAGCAGCCGGAAAAAAACACAACTACAGAGTTTCCAGATGCCAGGCACAGACTTTAAAAGGAATTAGGTGTTGGGAGGGAGAGAAGAGGGGGCAAAAGCACTGCAGAAATGGGGATCTGTATATGTTAGTGAGAGCAGCATGGGCGCAACACCCAGCGCTTTCCTGCTCGTCAAGGTTTCTAACCTGCAGCAAAGGTGTTAAACCGCAGAGTAACGGCAGCATCACTGGCAGGGGAACCTCGAGCTGATGGCTCTGGGTGCTGGGAACCACCAGGAACTCCCCCCTCTTCTCCTGTCACAGATGCTTCAGAGGATCTCTAAGCTCTCCACCTTCAGAGAGGGAGCAAACACCCGTCTGGAGAGGCTGGGACCTCCCCGAGCTCAAACACCAGCAGGAAAAGGCTCAGGGAGGGAACAAGTACCAGCTGTGAAGGGGGGTTCACATCCTTGGGCTCAGCAGGCGATGGATGAGCATCGCTGCCCTGGCATTCCCTCCTTCCCTCCGCTGCCCACCCAAGAGACATGCCTGAAGGCAGAGCACTATTCCCTGCAATTAAGGCCGTTCACTAATCAGAGAGGTGTAAGGCCATCCATCGCACCAGCAAACGCTGCGCTGGTGCACAGCAGAAGCAGCCCACCTTCCTGCCTGCTCCCAGCTGGCGAAGCCCAAGCAGCCGCTCAACTACTGGAATTTCTAATGGAAATCATTACAAAGTTGGCAAGACCCCAAGAAAAATGAAGGCTCCAAGTCACATAATTACTAGAAGAATGAAATTCTGTTACCACTCATAACCAGTCTGGAAAGTTAATTAAAATGTTCACATATATTTGTAATTATTAGAAGAAAAAAAATGGCCAAATAAAAAAAGAGCTTTAAAGACGCAGCTTCCCAAAAAGAGACCATTTGATTTTTCTGATGGTCTGATCAGACATCTCACATCATCATCACCGTGACACAGCAGTCACACAGTCCAGAAGGGAGCCAGCAAATTGGGTTCCCATTACCGTGACACCAGTGCTCCCAGGCACAGCAAGGACAGATCACACCAGAGTAGCCATCGGACCGCAGCTCAGAAGTGCTACAAACACGGGCGTTACATACAGAAAGTGCAAAGGCATGTGTTGTACCACACCTTCCCAAAGCTTCCTTTTCCCAGCACCATCAGGAAATTGAAATCCGAAAGTTTCATCCGATCTCTGCTCCCATTGTTGTCGAATTTAGAAATGGCATTTCTTGTCTTCTCATCTGCAGCCTTGGACCCTGTTCCAATCTTGGCTCTCTGCAAAGATGGAGATGGAATGGGGAGAAAAGAGAAAAAAAATTACTGAAAACAGTGTGGAGAAAGGTCATTATAAAACCAGTGAGTGCTCCTCAAATCCCACATTAATTAGCTCTTCTCCAGGTCAAACACTACCCTGAGCCACAGGAACTTTTTCTGTAAGTGTGACAGGGACAGCATCAGGAAGGACACTGGAGAAGTTATGAGCCCCAATGCACTGCGCTGTTTGGCTGGTGCCCAGTTAACCTCTGTGAAAGCAACTGGGAACTGCATCAACCCATTACCCTGCTACCCCACTCTCCCTGCCCACACACCCAGGGGGCTCCCCCACAATATGCTCTAGGTCATCCAAAGCGTAGAACAGAGGCTCAAATAAGCCTTTATATTCCCCTCAAAGCTGGCTTCAGTTTCTCATCTCACCAGAGAAATGACAGGTAAATATAAATATATTAAGGTAAAACACAGGACTTTTTATCCAGCTCCACTTCCGTTACTATCTGACATTGAAGAGAACCGCACTCCCGTGCCAGCTCAGGCTGAACGTAGGAAGCTACAAATCCATTTGGAACAAACCAGAATAGAAAGCACTCCTCCCGCATCCCCAAGCAATTGCACGAGCTGCTGCAATCACAATTGCTTATTAAGGAGCCTCACAAAACCCCCACATTTTTAAACACAAAATCTCACCGGTGGCTTGGCACCTCCTCATTGGTGCAGGGGCTATCTAATTTGCTGAACCACAGTTTGTAAAAGCTATCTCACAATTTATTCGGTTTTAATTTTTAGAAATATGCGACAGTGTAAGGCTTGCACTGAGCTCAGTCTAGCATGAAATTCCATTAACCCGATTCCAGCAGTTCAATTTGGCTGCTGCTCGTAGCTCCTCCAGATAGGAGCCTCGCAAGTAATCTCCAAGCCTTTGCTGCTGCTAATTGGTTCTTGCAAGGTTCTCCATGCTGTAAAATTCTCCATTCAAGGTCACCTGCAGCACCTAAATGTCTGAAAAACTCCTGCACCGAGAACTAAAGGAATGATCTCCCAGATTTGCAAACATCATCACTGCTAATGCAGCTCTGCCTGGGGGAGGAGGCTGGAGTTATCCAACAGCCACCGGTACCTGCTGCGGCTGCCAGTGGAGCCGCACGCCTGCTCTCCGCCGGGGAAAAGTATACACCGAAAAGGAACTGAAGTCACCTCTCCTGAAGGACAAGGGTTTTCCTCATGGTAGTCTTTAGGCTTTTGCAACATGCCCAGAAGAAAGGGATACCCAGCCAGAGCATCTTCCTTCACATCAGCTAAGGTGACCGACAACGGCTCTGGCACCGACCGAAAGCTGCTTGTTGAACCCAGCCAAGGAGGGATCCAAATGTGGGCAACCAAACAAGAGCAGCATCTGCATCTCCACGAAGTCAGCCCCGTGCTGTGTAACTCTGCTTTCAGCAGTCCACACCCTGTTGTACCTCAAAGCTATCTCCAAAAGAAAGGTGTGCTTATCAGCAGGCAAAATAGTCATATTCTGTGAAAGCTTCCTAAATACTCTACCACAGCTGAAAAACAATCCTGTCATATCAGATTTGACACTAAATTAACCTCTGTGAAAACAAGCTGTAATAAAGCCGAAGGGCAATGTTACGTTCCCATTGAATGACACCCAACAGCACAGCTCTGCTCCCGACGAGCCCGCATCCTCCTGCACACATGCAGCACCACGGCTGGCCAAGGGCTTGGTGAAACACTGATCAAAGCAGGAGCAGGCTGCCAGTCCTGAGCAGAGCGGAAAAGAGCAATGTGAAGAGCAGGGAAAAGAAGAGGATTTTTATTTGCTTCATCCCAGCAAACTGTCTGGCTTCAGGCAGTGTTACCAGCAGCACTGGCAGACACCCGGGCGAGCACCGGGCACTCAAGCATGAGAGTGACTCCAGGTCCCTCCTGTTGCCTACAGCTGCCCCCGAGCCCGTTTGAAGAGGGGCTGCTGCAGTCACAGTTAGTCTTGCACTTGACCTGAATTTGCGGCACGGCAGCATGTTTATAGGAGACAAGATGAGGGTACAAACACAGCATGGCTTCCCTGATAAAACTGGCTCAGCATGTAGCTTGGTCAGGAGGGGGAAAGGTCTTTCCAGAAAGAGCCCAAAACAAAGAGCTGGGGAGATGTAAAGATCGTCACCCCCACGTGAAGTGTCTTGCTTTTGCTAGCAAGTGTCTCTAATATCCACCTCTAAGTGAGTACAAGAGCCCTTTAACCTGTTTTTAATGCACTCCTAACGCTCACACAATCTCAAGACCTCTTCAAGGATTCCAACTGAAGCGTGCCAAATATTGCTCACATAAAAAAAAAGAAGAAAAAAAAAAAGCACTTGACCTTCGTTATCCAACTCCATTTGTCATAGTTAATTTACTACATCTGAATTTATGCAATAGCAGCTGACGTTCACATCTATCAAGCTGTCCCAGCAAGCGGCTGATAAAGACCAAGCAGAATTGGCAGGGGACACAGTGCAAGGCTTCGGGCTGTGCTTTTGTCTCAGGATGCTCCCTCGTCAAGCCCAGGACGTGCCCGCTGCAGACTGCGGGTTGCAGGAGGACCTCGGCCAGGAACAGCACCGCAGGCTGCCAGAAAGGCGCATTGCTCTGAGAGCATCCGTCTATCTTCTGCATCACCCAGGCTGACACCACAGTCCTTTCAGCTGGGTGCTTTTGCAGTGCGAAGTCCACCCAAAATATAAACCTGTCATACAGGTCTCAACTCTGTCCTATTGATTTGCGCTGCCCAGGAACAGGCAGGATCAAGCAGCACTAATGGAGATCGATCGAGGGATTCTTTTTAGCCCTTACTGTCTGAAATGCCATGGCGGCACCCTGTCTGCTGCATCACAACCAGGCTCCAGGGCATTCCTCGTCCCTCGGGATGCCAGAGCAAACCATCGCTCAAGCTGGCCAGGGATTTCTCTCCTTGTAACACTGACTTGCTCGCAGAGAAGGATGTGATAGGGGAAAACAAGCAAGGTGAGGGTACAGAGGTACTCTGGCAGAGTGAAATGACACCTCTGGACAACTGATCTGCAGACAACTCATCATCTGACTTCCAACATATGTACTGTTTTAACACCACTGGAACATCAAAAAATGCAACAAAAGCAGGTAGTTAGTGCTTTACAGAGCTGGCAGCCACTGGCTGCATGCCAACTGTTGTATTAGAACTGTCTTGTTTTCTTGGATATTCAGGAAAGTTATATATAACTGAGATACACATGAGATTAAAAAAAAGAAAGGAAAAAACCGAACTAACTCTCCAATCTTGTGCTACAATTACGGAGTTCACGCTGACAGCCATAAGGGCAACTCCTTTCCTTGTGTATGGCTCATTTCACGCAAGTCTCCAGCTGCACCACATTCATTCTTAGGTTCCTGGGAAGACTTCAGCTATACTGAAAAATAGCAAAGACCTATTAATTCAGTAATGTCTGGATCAATCATTCCACAGGACCTTCCATGGCTTATTGAGTAGTAAATAGACATTTCTCCTTGAAGCCTCTTTGGGGAGTTGAACCCAAGCACCACTGAAATTTTTCCGAGACTGGCACGGAACTCGCCCTCGCTCCAGCACACCTCCGTGCAGATCCCAGCGCTGCCAGCGCAAAGCCCTGATGCTCTCTGAAGCTGACAGCAGCTTAGCTGGGCCAGCTCCTCAGGGAAGCCTAGGTGTGATAAGGCTCTGCAGAGCCTTTCTGGCTCGCTGGAATCCCACATCCACTCTCACTCAGAGAAGCCCAAAAGCTCTTACATCCTTTGCTTTTCACAGGCACCACCAGCACTTGCCCCAAGTGAGTATTGGTGCCACTGGTTTTCCCCTCAAGGTGATGGGCTAGCTTCGGGCAAGGCACTGTCACTCATCAGACCTTCACTATCATTTGCCCGTATCAATTAGCCGGTAGTTCCATTAGCACAGACTGCACTCTCGGTTCATCAGGTTATGCCACTATCCGGGCTGAGAATGCAGCGCTGCGCACCACGGGAAGGATGGATTACTTAAGTTACTGAACGCTAAATCATGGGCTCATATGTGTTGCCTTAGCATTCCAGGCTCACACCAGCTTCCAGCAGCGTTTCTGTCGGTAGCCCCTGGGTGCAAAGCAGCTCAGGGATCGCTGCTACCACGTGCCAGTTCACCCAGCCATCGCCCTCTCAAACACCCAGCCTGGCCTCGGTGCACCAGGCAGGGTGCAGAGGCTGCCATGGCATTTAATGCCTAAGCAAGGTTTTCTTTCTGAGATTAGCTCCCAATCCAATTATATTAATATCTTATCTTAATTATATTAATTCATAATCAGCAGCATGACAGAAAAAACAGACAAACAAATCCTATTAAATGGCACCTCAGAACAAGGGTAGAACTGCTGTACCAACCCCACATGCACATCCTGACACCAGGAGCAGTTACGTCAGGTCATCCCAGGACATCCAGGATCTTCATCCCTCCTCAATTGGAATGTAGCGTTGTAAACACATTAACTGAAGCATCTCCTCTTCTAGCTACGCTATACTCATTTTGGCAAGCACAAAACACAAATTGTGAGTTACGTAACCCCAGCAGCAAGACAGACATCGACTGAAACAGCGCAAATGGCAGGGGGACGTTTGCTGTGCTGCTTTCCTTTTTCTTTTTCATAAGAAGAAACGACTTCTTAGGAAGGATAGGATTTCAGACTCCTTCCTACCCACAGGTAGCAGAGACACGGGATCAAACACGCTTTTAGCGAAGCACAAGGTGCCAAGCAAGCTTTACACAGAACTCTGCACTGTGCAGTATTCTCTGCTGTATTTTCAACCTGACATAAGCCAAAGAATCATTTGCGTATCTCATCTCCTCATCCACCAGAAACAACCGTTCCCTTTCCCAGCTAATCCACCTTCGGCTTCTACCACATGCGCAGTCAGACACACGCGTGTGCAGGGAGGTCACTGTACTTTCAAATTAGAAGCAAGTACTCCAGAAGGGTGAGATGGATGGCTCATTCTGTGCGCTACAATTAAAAAAATCCTGTCAACCGCATCAGAAAACCACATGCGAATGAGCCCCGTGCTTCCAGCTTCTAGTATATCCGAATCCTTTTGCCTTAACTTGCTCTTCTGCAAACCTCTACAAACTGATGCCCTCTGGCTCGTCTCTCCCAGCAACCCATCGTTCCTTGGACCACTAAGCAGTTGCTCCTGGCCCTCTGTGTGCCTTGTACTGGAGGATCTGTGCAGCTGCATTGATCCAAGGAGCGATCCGGTCCCTGCTCGAAGCACCCTGCGGTCTCTCAGGTCTCCCCTGCCCTGGAAGCACCAGCGTGGTGTGGTGACATGACCCAGCACTGCACCAGCAAGGCAGGAACCACTTGTAGATGCATCATAGAATAGAATTATTTAAGTTGGAAAAGACCTTTAAGACCATCGAGTCCAGCCATTAACTCAGGACTTGCCATTCCCACATGGATCCAGCAAGGTCCTTGTTCATTATTTAACATAGGTAAACCATTGCTGGAAGGGTTCAGATGTTCAAAGTGACTTCTTTTTTGTTAAATGTAACTGAACAACTTACCTTCTGGAAACACCATCGGAAGCTCGTGCCCCAGAGCTCAGTGCCATAGAGAGCCTCAGGAAGGACCGGCCAAGGGCCCCCAGGAGTGGGTGCAAAGCAGGCAGAGGGAGCAGGGATGGGCTGTACCTTACTCTGTGCTCCCCGTGCTGCCAGGGAAAGAGCTGGCAGGGAAAGCCCCTTGCCAACAGCATAGCAGGCAGGCAGCCAGGAAAACCCCGGAGTTCCCAAGAAAAATCAATTCACCTCAAATTTCTGCCTCAGTTCCTCATTTCCTTCTTCTCCCTCAGGAGGCACTGGGACGTTGAAATACTCCCCCTCCTCCTGGCTCAGCAGCTTAAACCTGGAGGGACACAGCAAGAATGCGTGGTCAGGATGGCAGGCAGGACCACAGGCAGACAGGACCGCGCCGCCCACTCAAGCACAACTCTGCCTCCGCTGTACCAGCACCCTGGTAGCCCTTTCCCAAGGTTAGAAGACACCCTCCCCAAACCTCACACCCCCAAACTATCCTGCTCAGCAAGCTCACACACACCCAAGGGGAGGGTTGTTTCTGGGGTCCCTCGCTGTCCTGGGGACCCTAGAAGATGCACACCCACTACCTGCTGCAGCGGACACCACAAAGCACTGATGGCTCTTCCAAAACATAAGCCTGACCCAAAACCCCACATACAAAGCACATCTTTCCCATGACGGCCACGGGCATACGTGTGGGCGAGCTCCTTCCCCATCAGCTGCCAAGGCAAGGCAGGCTCCACCGGGACAGCACGCTGAGCCTGCCGGTGCCGGGCTGGTGCTGGCAACCTCGAGCACAAAGCCAAGATGCTCACCAAAAAAAGTTTAAACGGCAATTATCAGAAATCAGGGAAATGTCATTCAGATCTGAGGTGTTTCTCACAGCCGCGGGCAAAGCCTTGGCTCCATCGGCAAATCCTCCCGGCAGCTGGAGACCAGTTATCAACTGGGTGTTATCTACAGAGGCTGCACTGGAGGAACAAAGCGCTGTTTGCATAATACAGGGACAGGCTCTTCCTTTGAGCTCGTTTTCTCCATTAACTGCAGTTGTTTAGATATGAAATATACATCAGAGCTCCTTCCAGAGTTTATTCCAGCCAAATGCTGTGACAAGGAAAATTACTTAGATCTCCACTTATATGATTTTTAAAAGGCTGGGAAAAGGATCAGACTTGGGGCTGCGTCAGAAGGCGGCAGCGCACCAGTGCCAGCCGACACATGCATCTTTACAGGTGACTGGAAATTTGGGGGGTGTGGGGGGAATGGCAGTTTCCGTGTCTTTTGCAGAAGAGGAGCCAGGTCTCAGCCAGGGTCTGGTCTGTGGCAACCAGGGCTGGCAGGCGCGGTGACACGGCCAGACTGCCCGCAGCCTGCCACCACGGGTGGCTTTTCCCTGGGGAACAGCACTGGCTGCCTGCCTCACTGCGGGAGACCCCCAGCCACGCCCCCGTGCCCTGGCTGTGCCAGGGTGGGCAGGGGGTGCCCGCACGCTGCCAGCCCCCAGCCCACCGCAGGACCCAGTGCTGTGCGGGCAGGCCACCCCGCCTGCTAATTCCTCCTCCTCTCTGTTCTCTGCTCCAAGCGAGACACATACAGCTGCCACGGTGGAAAAGACAGAGTCCGGGGTGTTTGCTCCACTTGCGGAATGCAAATTAATAGCATGCAGGTTTTGCTTTCCAAAAGACATATAATATCTATTTTCAATTATTACACTTGACATGGAAAGGTAACACAGCTCTCAGGCATCAGTGGCTGGGGAAAAAAAAAAAAGGGGGGTGGGGGTGGGGAAATAAGACAGCGTGTGTCCTGCTGGGGGAGATAAAATGGAAATGAAGAGAACCCATTCAGTTCGGGTGTTACAGATCCACTGTGTTCATCTTTCGCATGGTAACGAGCAATGGTAATTACACACTTTGGTAGCATTCCTCCTTTTATTGAACAGTGCCCCTCAGCACCGGTTCTGCTAGTCTGCGGAGAAAACTGCTGCCCTTGCCACAAATCACAATTCAGTGCGTGTCCCCCATCCCTGCACCGGCTCGCTCTCCTGCACGCCTGAGGAAGCTACGTTGCCTCCCCAGTAAGGGAATCCAACCAGAAAATGCTGGAAAATGCTTGTTCGGCAAATGCTTGGCAGGCGATGCTGTCTGCTCCTGAAGCCTGTGTAGGAAGAGCCCATGGGGAGCACCAGCCCTGTGGGCTGCCAACACCAGGCAGAGCAGCCCCGTATCTGTGCATGCCCGTGGGAGGGAGAAAGGGAAAAGCCCCCCCCAGCAACCCTGCAAGGGGCAGGAGGACACAGAGGTGACACAAAGCCAGCCCCTGCAGGGTGCTCAGATGCTGTCCTGGCACTTCTGGGTGCCCCAGGAGACATCCCACTGCCCACCACAGCCCCAGTGACTGCCACCAGTCTGAGAAGCAAAGCAGCACCTTACCAGGAAGCCAGAATGGCCAGTGGTCCCTGAACAGAAGGATGCTGGTGAAAGTCTGATAGGCTGCCACATCCTCTGTCGCATACAAAAAGATGAAGGCTGCATTTTGCCCCATAGTACTTTTAAAACAACTGAAACTCTTACCATCCATCGACTCCTGACTTCTGCAGCTCAGAAATCCCGAAGGACAAGGAGCCCATGAAATCATTCCTGCTGGTCAGATCCCAGTCCCAAATCTCCACAGACAACCGCCTGTCTTTGTCTGCCTCTTTCAGCTGGCTGGAAGAGAGGAAAGAAAAAAAGGATGGTTTTATTCTGGAAGCCACTGCTACACCATCATGCCCCTCCACGCTCCGTAAGAACATGGATGCAAAACAAAGGGATGGGCTTCAATGACCATTCAGCTCTCTAAAATTTAATTTCCTGACCACATCCATTTCAAAGGGAGAATGTAGAGGTCCTGCCCCAAAACGCTCAGCTTTGATCAGGGGTCAGGGCAGGGGTTTGAGCATTTCTGAGTCACACTTACAGGAGCGCAAAGAATTATTTCTCAGTTGAATCACCTTTAATGCCTCCAAGTAATTCAATCAGAGCAAATACAATCACATTAATTCTTAGGGGTGATAAAAATTAGTTTACAAGTTTAAACATTTTTCTTGTACTTACAATTTAAATGTCTCATTCCACTCAGGATTCAGGGAACACTTGATGGTTTTGGTCTTCTGTTTGCTTTCGTTTTTGGGGTCAGGGATTAGTTTAAGCTTCACATAAGGATCTGACAAGCCATTAGGGTCCATAGGAACTAGGTTTTTAGCATCTCTTACTGGGGAAGAGAAAAAGGATTAAATTCAGTATTCAAACTATAAAAACACCCAACAATTGACAACTTCCCTGTGTGCCAAGAGTAAGTGTGAAAATAGTGATTAAAACCAGAATTAAAACAGAATACGTGCAGACACAGACAACATTACATGAGAAATGACACACAGTTATCAATGCAAAGCAAATACAGCTCCAATGGACAAGGGAGGCTGAAGGATCAACTCAAGAGATTATTTTCACTTTCCAATAGGATGATTTGTTGTTTGCTCTCACAGCTTTAAACAGTTTAAAGCTGCTGTTTCCTCTTGCACCTTGGTAAGCAGAATCGCACTAATTTGCACCTTTCTTTTGGGAGAAGTGAGAGCATGGGGATGGTGCTTTCCATGGAGAGTGGAAATAGCAACAAAGCAGCCATGAACAAGGGAGAGCAGGCACCAGAAAGCATCAGAAAGGATCCAGCACTGAGCTCTCCTTCTGGGTCCCCTGGGGCACCACTACCATGGCCCCAAGGGGCTGGGGGGATGCCCACAGGGAGCGGTGCGGGCGCTGGGCTTGGCAGCATCACCCCGGCTCTGGGAGCCGGAGCATCTCCTCTGGGGAGCAGGAGCAAAGCAAGGAGCGGAAAGTGGGAAAGCAAACCTGTGGGTGACCTTGACCGCTTGTAACTGGATTGCAGCTTCGACAAATTAAACACTATCAGGCTGACCTAAGTCTCTTTCCCCAGATTAAGTCAAAAAGCGTCTTTCTGCTGGGAGAAGGGTCTTATCTTCCCCCCAGCCCCAGCAAAAATACCAGAGATGGAAAGTCTGATGGGACATGATGGAGCACAGCTGAAACCAGGGGAAGAGATGCTTGCAAGAAAGTCCAGAGCAGAAACTGCCCTCCCCTACAACCAGCAGGCACAGCTCCAGTGGGTGCTGTCACAGGCTCTGCACCCCGGGGATCAGGCACGGCAGGTCGTGCCATGTTGGGAACAGGGAACTCGGTGGTGCCTGAAATCCTGCTGGATCACACCAGTGATCCACACACAGATCACACCACAGATCCACACACAGTTCTGCTGCAAAGTTCACCTAGGGCACAGCTTCACCCCACACACCCCATAACCCCAAGAAGAGGACTCCAGCTGCGCGTGCAGTGCTGCTGGATGTTGGAAGACACTTTTCGGAGAGTCGGCAAGACTAAAAACAATTGTTCAGTCCCCAAGCCACCAGTAAGGCATCAGAAGTGAGGCTGGAAGCCAGATAGTTTTGAAAAGCAAAATCTGCAATCTACTGCTGTTCTCCTGAAGCATCGCCCAACTTTCAGCTCCATAGAATAAAACTTGTAGCCCAAAATCAAATCTGCATTTATAAACTAGCCCATTTATCAAACACCATGCCTTTGACAGCAGCTTGCAAGGCACAGAGCAGCTCGCCCACCTACAGGTGCCCGGGCAGCCCTGTGACCCTGCAGCACACGATGCTCTTCAGACTGCTGAGACGAGGCAGCTGCGGGAGCCAGAGCCACCTCGTGCCCCTCTGGCAGAAGGGGAAGGAATGACTTCACCACTGCCAGCCCCAGGAGCGGCGATACAGTGACCTTGCCATGATGCCATCATGCCCAAGATGGGTCTCTTTGCCGGGAGACTGAGCCCTGCCAGCGGGCGGTGGGGTCAGGGATGCAGATGCTCAGCAGCAGCGCTTACAAGCAGCTTTCTGTGCTCGTGTGCAAGAGGGGATGGACACGTGGTGAGGCTCTGGTTCCAGGGGGCAGTCCCCTCCCCCTGCTGTTTTCCCAGCAGGAATGAATGCCCTGCCAGGACCTGGAGACCCCGTGCACCATTCCGGAAGCCACCATCCCCCGGGAGACTGCTGAGGAGGGTTGGGAACACTGGAGCCTCCTAAAAGCACTCACGAGATGATACCAAAGGAGAAGGATCCACCCTTCCCGTACCAGAGAGGACCGAGGTTCAGAATTTCTTTATGAAGACAAGAGGTATCTCTGGAGGACAGTACAATATCAGACCTGAGCAGCTTCCAAGCTTCTCCGGTCACTGCACTGGCTCAGGTTATACTCGTCAGGTGTTGCACAGGCTGCTCCCCGAGCCAGGCTCCCGACATGCGGCACCTGCCCTGCAACTGGCTCACCACGCAGCCAGCCCCACAGCCCCGCACCCCATGCCAGCAGCCCAACAGCCGCACCTTCTCCCGCTGGTAACTGCTTGCACTGACACCAGCAGCATGACTTCATTTCCATCATGTCCTGACAATTATTTTCATGTGCCATTTGGTAACAGAATCTGGTTCAGTTTTTTTTCCAAAGTTTGGACATAAGTACTGGCTCTGCACTTCAGATGCTGGGCAATAGCCTGTGCCTTAATTTGGACTCCCAGTCAAAATCTTCTGCGGAAAGCTCTGTACCATCCAAGCGGAAAGGCTTTGCAATCTGCTGTGTGAAATCTCTAAGTAATGAGTATAATTTCCAAGGGCCCCGATACACCAAGGCACAGCCTGCGCAAGGCTCTGCACCGATACAGCCGAGATGCCTTCCTCTCCCTCACCCCTTATCAGAGGAGAAGAATACACATTTTCTCCTCATCGTTATAAGCTTTTATCTATGCCTTTTTAATAGGAAAAAAGGCAATCTCTATAACCACATTCTTGAATTACAAAACACAAAAGTGTATTAGAGAGAAGTCCCGCAATGGGTCCTGCCAAGGTACTACCTGACCAGCAAGGAGCCCTGCAGGGGAGGCAGTCTCCACAGCATTTGTCAATTAACAGCAGGAATTGCTTTTACCGTTTGCAGAGGTTGGAGGAGCCTTGTAAAGAGGAGCTTGGCACTTCTGTACCCCAGCCCAGAGCCCTGTCAGGCACCCCCCCAATCCCACACCCTTTGCACAGCTCCATTCTTAACTCCTCGCTCCATCCAACCATGGGTCCAGCCCTCCTCCTGCAACTCTGCTGAGCTTTTACTACACTTTGTTACCTTCCTGGCTTTAAAATTATTATGAAAACGTATTTTCAGTGACCCTGACCACCCGCAGCAGAGGGAGATGTCAGAGCCTTGGGGAAGATCTCATCTCCATGCCACAAGCCGACAGCCCACTGCCACTCGCTGTCCCACAGGACCACCCGAACTGGGCAGGGGAGCGGTACTGGGCACTGAACAGGACCTGCCCCAGCCCCAGCACAGGTCCCGCACCAAGCATCTGGGGCAGGAGGGAGGGCACGGTCCACGGTGGTGGATGTTGCTCTTCATCTGCCCTGGGGGTCAGCAGAAACCCCCAGGGACTTCTCACCCTCCCAGGACAGGCAGCAACAGGCACTGTGTGAGCAGCAACACTAACCCAAGAGCTGGGAGAAGCCCCTCGCTCTTGGGACTCAAACTGGACCGGGTCCCCTTGCAGAGAGAAGATGCAGAATTATATCACGCTGAATCAGTGCTCTGACTTTGCTTCCCATTTCGCCATCCGAATGGCCAGCACAACATCCCCCGGAGACAAATGAATAAGCCTTCGTCATTTATCAGCCCATTGTTCACTTCTTTAAGGAACAGGAAAAGTAATTCCTGACCCTCATAGTTAATCAGTTTATGCCCTGAAGCATGAGATTTGATTACCTCATGTTATTATCTCAGCATGCAGACCTAAAAATTTCATTAATGGGAATAATTTTATCTATTAATTTAAAAAAACCAAAATGCTTCTGTTTGACCTTAAGTAACTTTCTGACTTTTCAAGCAGAAATCAACAATTAAGTGAAAGAAAAATAAAAGCCTCAAGAAGCGTAGTAGTGATACCTCGCAGCAGGAGGAACGTGTTCCTCTCCAAACATTTACAGTGCTTCTTTGACAGTTAAATTTGATGTAAAATAGTTTTACATCTGTCATATTCTGACAGTTTTGTGCATCATTAAGAAGTAGTAACATCATTATTAATAGTGATGAGTAAAAATATTACGATCCCATTTAAAGCAGCCAGTCTTAAATCACTCTGGGTACCGAGCTCAGCCACGGCTGAGATGCCGCCTTGGTTTCAGGCTATGGCCAGGAAGAGGCACTGGTAAGTCCTGGATGTCACTGGATCGGGGGGATTGGGGTTGGGGCAGTGCCCACATCCTCCACACAGTCAGATGTGCCCTCACTGCCACACACTGGGGCTGGCCCACACACCCTGGAGAAATAACCCTGATTTTACACCAATACCTTCCCGTCACCCCTCCGGGTGCACCCGCAGCACACGCCTGTCACCCAGCCCTGGCGAAGCCTTGGCAGACCACAAGCAGCAGCCACAGCCCCGCAGTGCCGGCTGCTTGGCCAAGGCTTGGCAGCGGTGATGCTCGGGGGGGTTCTGCAAGGAAGAGCCCCCCCCCGCCTGGGGAACACGGCAGGGCATGCTGGGGACACCACTGCATTGCCACGGGAATGAGATGTCACCCATTCCGCCTTGTAGGGCCAGGGCAGGTAGAGCTGGTGGAATGATATCTGAATAATTTATCCTGCAAAATTTGCAATGGTTTCCAAATAAATTATTCAGACAACGTCTTTTAATTACTCAGCCAGCCGTAACTGCAGAAACAGGCTTGGGAAGACACACTTACTTCAGACACCCACATTTCCAACGGAAAACATGGGGAGAAATACCACTACAACAAACGCCCAGAGCAGGAGGGAAGACAGCCTTCCCAGGCAGCTTCTTCTGGCCACAGAGGTCATGGTCAGAAGCTCACAGAGGCTGCAAGAGTAATGCAAGACCCTTCCATCCAGCCCCAACAAGAGCTGTACCCTGGAAAAGCGGGACAGGCAGCTCCGGAGCTGCCACGTGCCACAGGCCCGGGGAGCGATGCGGTGTCCGGGTGCATCACATCCCCCTCCCAGCAACGGGGAGGCTCCTGCAGGTCTCCACCAGGAAAGCCCCTGCCAGAGACCACTTCCCTGCAAGTCCCACTGCTGCATGGCACGGTCCCGCTGAGCTCCGCTGCTGGCCAGCGAGGCAGTAGGCATGAGAGGGTGGTTTCCGACTCTCTGCTCCCAGGAATGTGTTTCACCTGGGGTAAAACCAGCTCCACATCGAGCGAAGGGGGCTGGTGCTCCATCAGCAGCTCCCTGGGGAAGGCAGCCCAGCTTCAGGTCTGCTCCCCACCTCTGGGGTGGTTCCAACGGGCACAGCCCATCCTGCCCCATACCTGGGGGCATGGGAGATGCTGCACAACCCTGTGCAGACAGGCTGCAGCCGCTGGCCCCATCTTCTGCCTGCGGTCGTGTGCCTGCTTGCAGCTGGGACCCAGGTTTCCATGGGAAGGCAAGATTAGTATGCTGGATAAATAAAGACCAGAAAGTTCTTTGCTAAATATGCAGTGCCATATGGGGGTTCACTTTTATGTTTAAAATAAAGCCTACAACAAAACCCACTCCTACCCTGCTCTTGAAGACAACTTACACCAGCTGCCAAATCCTTTACCTTCATCTCTGAGTAAGCAAGACCCTTACAACATGTTCAGCGCCGACAGTTCTGCCTCCTGTTGCCCACCAAAGAAAAAAACCTTTCCAAAAGACCACTCCTCATGAGGAGGTCAGAGCTCAGCCACCTCACCGCAGCTCAACACCTCACCATGGCCTTGGCCAGAAAAATGCCGTGCCAGGGCAGACCTCTTGGCAAGGGGAAGTCTCCTGGGCTCCCAGCAGCACTCACCTTCCTCCCTCCAGCACTCACCTTCCTCCCTCCAGCAGCATGGCCCATCCCCGGCTGCGAGCAGCCACCTTCCAGCAAGCACCCGGTGCTCAGAGTAACACCCTTGGGCGCTAAAACATTTAATTAACGCTCTGCAGAGGAACATATTTGCACATACTTATACAACAGAAAAGGCATAGGACTCGTTATGGCTGCATCTTCCTAGGCCGGTGATTATTAATTAAAGCACTTCCAGTTCATTTATCTAATCACAGCATAATTGGTTTCAATTTTGGTCAATGTTTTACTTCATCAGCTCGGTAAACAGCAAGGCTCCGGTCCCAGCAGCCTCTGCCAATGCTGCAGGCACAACAGGGGTGTCTGGCCGTGACCCTGAGCTGGTGCCACGTTCCCATGGGTCCTAACAGGGGTCTCGGCTTTGCAGGAGCCATCAGGGACATCAGCAGGTAGCTGAGATCCCCAAGGAAGACGAGGGAGCCCACCACTGTCCCCGTGCTCCAGCAGCCCCTGCACGAGGACAGGGCATGCTCCACCCCCACGCACACAGGCCAAAGTCACCTGAACACGCCGAACAGTCTCCATCTCCCACAGATACCCCGGGACGTGCAGCAGAAACCTAGCACGTTTCTTTTGCCTTTTAGTCCCTGCAGACCATGGCTTCCCCGAGGTGACAAACATGCTGATGCACCAGCACGTGATGGGATGCAGCAGGACATGACGGGACACAACGCCCGCCCGAAGGGAGCAGGAGAGGTGCAGTGTGCAAGCAGAATCCTCCATGCAACTGGCTGCCTCACCACCTCACCGAAGCCACAGATTTAACGGACTCCAAGCCCAGCCTTCATAGTCTCTCACTCCTCTGTTTCCCAAACTCAGATATTCTTGTCTCTTAATACGACAGGCTCAGAATAATCTGCATTGGGAAGCTTTTCTATTATGGAAGCAAAAATGTGCAACGCCTTGAAGACATTTTAATTCGCTACAATTTCCCACTTTATTCAGCAGTCTTTTCCTGCTAATAAGATACTTGATCAAAGCGCAAACCAGAACACAGACTGCACATATACATTTGCTTGTGGCTAACGCCAGCCAAATGACACCCTGCCGCACTCCACCACTCGTGCCCCCCGCCCCCCAGGGCAGCACAGACACCCCCAGCCGCTCCTGCTCCGCGGCACCGCGCTCAGCCAGACTCACGCGCCGGCGGGTGCAGATGTGCCGTCCCACATGCCAGCAGCGTTGTTACCTTCATAAATCTCTTTTTTGCTTGTTTCCTAAAGAAGAAACTACATGTTACTGTTGACTCCAGGGTCAGGGGAGAGTGGCACCGTCCTCGCTGCATTGCTGCCCTTGGAGCTGGCAGGATCTGACCTGTGGACACAGGCCGGCTCCAGGAGATCCTCACTTTGTATTTAAGGCAAAGCCAAGAGTTGTAACAATGTCGGAGCCGGGAATAATAGTGACAAGAATCTGCAGATGCGCTGGATGTAAAGGACCAGATTCCCCGAGTGACTAGGGTAACAACTGCCCGGGTCAATTAAGCATCTTCAAGTAGCATCCAAAGGGGATTAACTTGCTTTGGCAATGTGCCATGTCTCGGAGCGCTGCTAGGTACCCAAATTTTGTTTATCAGGCCCAAAAGATGACTTCTCTTTTGTCAAGCAGCTCAAGCTAAATAACCCAGCCCACGCTACCTACTTAGTATGACAAAGCCCCGGGCAGGAGTTTGCCATGGTTTACACGGTGGATGAGAGAAGCAGAGATCTCGTTTTGCCACTCGAGGAGAAGTGACAGAGCGTCCCTGGGCTGGGCTGCCCTCGCCACCATGTCCAGCACCGGCCAACTCTCCAGCAGCTGCGGGCGATGCTCAGCTCCAACAGCCGCCCAAGATGCTGCTACCAAACACCACGCTACCTGCATCCCCCCTTCCACAAGCAAAAGAGACTCCAAATCCTGCATTAGGGGAATCATGGTACTGATGTAAAGAAGCCAAAGGGCTGGAGGGGCTTCTCCCAGAGGCTGCCTGGAGGCTCCAGGAGCTCCCTGGAGGCTGAGCCCACAGCAGCTTGCGTTGCTCACTGCTGAGGACACTCACAGGACCCCACTCCCAGCGGCACCGTGCACAGCACCAACTGCAAGGATGCTTTGTTGTGATTCAATACAACGCATTTAGCAAGCAGAGCTGCTAACAGAATCAGCCGTTTCTAGCCATAAAGGCTTTTAAGTCCAGCTAGCCCAAATGCACAGAAATGCCGGACATCCAGGCACATTTCTCCTCCTGCTCAATCCATCTCAGCTAATTAGGCTCTAAGCCACAGCCTGTCTGCTACCAGGACACCATGCAGGACACCTAGCACAGCCAGAGCAGCTCCGTGCTGGGGACCAAGAGCCAAACCAACCCCACCACAGGAGCATGCCTAAGCCAGGAATGTCACCTGCAGTTGGTTCCTCACTCACACAAAGCAAAACCCCAAGTGTCCCAGAGGGGGGGGCAGCGAGGGGGTCAGGGGCCTCGCTCACCCCCTCAGATGCTCAGTCTGAGCCCAGGGACACTGGTCACACTGTCCCCACACAGCTCACATTGATGCTTCAAAAGAGAAGTGCTTGCCAAGAGCACATATCCAAGTGCTTTGCTGGATGAGATGCAGATTGTTTTGTGCCCTAATTAGCAAGGCCCTCAGAAACCTCCTGTACTTTGGAAGCTGCCTTTGGCTGATGGAGATGCGAGCCCTGTCCCCAGCACAGGGCTGGGGAACACACCAAGCCAAGCCGATGGCACAACACCACAGGCATTAGGGAGGTGCCATTTATTTGTCCAGATGCCCTATTATTTGACAACGCCACGCATTTTTAACCACTGGGAACACCAATAAGTCCCAGTGCTTCAGCAGCCTCGGGGCAGCAGCAGAGAATGGCAATGCAGGGCTCCGATCCCAGCGTGCGAGGCTGCGCTCCCGAGTGCACCCATTACACAATTACAGCCAAAGTATAGTATGAAAGGAGCTGTAACAGAGCTGCACCGAACATAAAGGAGTGATTAACACAACAGACCCAAGAGCTGGGAAGCTAATTAGGAGGGTCAGCCCCACAGGTTCCCATTGCTGCTGTTGCTCTGGGCACAGCCCTGCAGACAGGGGCTGCTGGCCAAACCCCACTGACCCCCCACAGGAACCCCCAGAGATGCTCTCAGCTATCTCCTACCCTACAGCTTTGAGGTTCATCCTGGATCTTCAGAACTAAGAATGGGTTAAAAATACTGACATTTGTCTCTTTCTCATGTTATAATTTTTACAGTCATAGTATCTGGCAGACAACGCTGTAGGCAGACCCCTGTCGGGCAAAGTGCTGTAAAAAAGCAAAGCATGAGCACAGCCCCGGCTGAAGGAAACCCTGAACCTATGGACAACCCTGGGACTGCTCCGTCACGGCAAACACCCACTCCCTCCTGACACTGCAGTATGGTTTGGGGTCAAAACCGCACAGTGAGGCTCACAGCACAAGATGTTTAAACACATCTCCTTCTTTATTGATCTTCATTTTGTGAGCTGAAAATGGTGAGCATTCACTGCACTGGGAACAGCAGCGCTTGTACCTGCTGCCACCAGGCAGAGGAGGTGCGGGGTAACAGCCCGAACGGGGAGAAACGCTGCTGGGGCAAGTCACGCGAGAGTGCAAACAGAGGCAATTTGTGGGGTCACTACCTAGCTGAACAAGTCACCCCAAGTCAAACAACACGCTATGTTTAACCAGCAACTGTGTTTTCCATTGGGAGGGAAACGTTAGCTTTAGAAAGAAAAAACAAATCATTTAAATAAACGGAGAGAGAGAAAAGAAAAACACACTGCTGAAAAGCGTATGGCAAATTCCTGTCAAATTTGTCAAGTCGATGAAAAAATAAAAGCCATCGTCTCCATTGGCCGTGCCCGTGCTGCCACCTGCAGGCACACGGCCCTGCCCTTAGATAATCGTTTGGGTCGGAAAAAACCTTTAAGATCATCGAGTCCAACCATTAACCCAGCACTGCCAAGGCCACCACTAACCATGTCCCTAAGCGCCACATCTATAGGGACCCTTCACATTTAATACTACAGTCGTCATGCTCTTTGCCATGGGAAAGCTTACTAAATTTCTGGGCAAGGGTCTCCACTGCTGGTGGGACAGAAGAGAAGATAGAAGAGAACATGCCCCAACACCAAAACCTGCACTTGACTGTGCAGCTGGGACCAAAGGTGCCCGGGTACCCCTGTACCACCATCCCAGCTCCCAGCCGCTACAGCATCCTGCACTGCCGGCTTAAACCGGCAGAGAGGTGTGTTGAAAAGGCGGAGCAGGGATCCCAGCACCGAAATAACCAGTCTGGCATGACTCAACTCTGCCCACTGCGATGGGCAATGCTGCCTGCGTTTGGCCGCACCAGTGCCCAGAGCTGAGCCTCTGCCTGCTCCGTGCTGAGATGGGGCCAGACCTGGCACAGGGCGAGCATGTACAGCACTGGAAGATGCTGACAAATACTTGGGATCGACCACAGGAGAACAGCAGCTCATCCATCCCTTAGCACAGCTGGTCCTCGGGATGCAAAACCCTGTCCACAAGCTGGACAAGGTCCATCTTTAAGTTGGTTTCTTGCTTGCTGCTCAGACCTGATCTCCTTTCCTTTGTAGGAACCTCTCCTCCATCTTCCCACTAGCCTCTGTGCTCATTTGTGCTTCAATGACCAGTTGCCACTGGTCTTCTCCATCCCAAACACCTCCCAGTCCCAGGGCACCCACTGGGAGGGCAGGCAAGCAGCCAGCCTTCCAACCTGCAGCCCCAAACCCCTAAGCCCAAGCACCGAGGCAATGGGGCTCACCCCCCTGGCCAGCACTGCCTCCCCACCCCTGCCAGGCTCGGGGTGTTGTGCCACCCACCCACCTACTGCCACGCTGTCACTCCTGCTCTTGACAGAAATCCACCCCCTGCCCACACCAAACTGAAATTCTCTGCAGAAAACACAGTAAAGGTCATTTTCCACCAGAAATCTGTTCCAGCAGAAGCCTGCCTGCTCACTCAGCCTGCTGCCTCCCCGTGCCGGGCTGGGTCCTCACGGCAGCCACCTTCCCACCGTGTCCCCCCGTGCTGGCTAGGGCCAGTCCTGCAGGAACAGACATAGGTGGCTTTTTTGGCACATGCAGTCCGTGGCACCGACCCCTCCGAGCAGCCGTCCTGGCTGCGGCCACCTCTGCAGAGCAGCCACCAGCCACGCCACGGCTCTGCCAGCCCAGCCAGCCCCCCTTGCTGCGCTGCACATGAAGCCCCCGGCCGCTCACCCCCCCAGAGCACCCCCGCCGTGCTGCCTGCCACCTCTGCTACAAGCCTGGCCACAACACGGGGGCCAGTTGTTCAGGATCTGGCCTCCCCCCACCGAAACACCTGGCAATACAAACCCGGTCGTTATTTGAGGGTTTTTTGGAGCAGTCACTGCAGGAATGGAAATCTCTGCCGACCCACCGGAGAGAAGCCAAACCCAGGCAGGGCAGCACAAACCACAGTGCCCAGCCTGAGGTCCACATGGCACGTGGGTCCCATGTTCTGCTTTGAGTTCAAGCAGACCTTTCCACCTCCCCTCCAAACTCTGGAGTGAAAAATCCCGAGCCCCCTCGTGCCTGGAGGGAAGGCAGGGCTCCCCACCTCGGCAGCCAGCACAGCCTCTCCTCCGAGTGCTCCCACTCATTCGTTAGCTATGCGGCAGAGCTGGAGAGCACAGTACGTTTCCCTGCCTTTCTGGAAAAGCCAACAGATGACATGTTTTCACCAACACCTCCATAAAGGGCCAGAAATAAAACAGTCTTTCAAACCCAGTTGAAGAAAAGAAAATCCAGCTGCACAGAAAGGGCTCGGGGGAGTTTCTCCCCTGCGTTTGGAGGTAGAGGAACACTGCTCCGGTGCCAGGGAGCCCTGGGTGCCAGCGGGGGTGGGCTCTGTGCCCCATCGTCCTCCGATGGGAGGATGGGTATCAGTCCTGCTGCATCCCCCAGTGGGAAGGTGCCTGAGAAACAGCACTTCTGTGTAAGGAAGTTCTGTGTCATTCATTGAAGCTCTTCTTTAAAGACAAATAGAACAAAAATTAAATAAATAAAACCCAACTACAACTTGTTTCAATTTTTCATTAATATTTTCAGTAACTCTGTATTTTTCTTAAAAACATTTCTGATGGATCCCTAGGCCAGAAAGGATCCTGGCTCTTCTCTGCAGTCCTGGATCACACCTGAGCATTTCCCCACGCAAGGCTGAGGTCAGCCACGCCACTGCTCCATGAGGTGCGGGAGCTGCTGTGCCCACCACGAACCAAGGCTGTCCTCAGTCTGCCATCGCCCTGCGGGGACCGGCTGGGGTCACCCCTTGCTGAACGGGCAAGCTGGGCTGGTTTGGGAAGGCTGGAGCCCCCACCGCTGGATCACACGTGTCGTAGCTGTTGCTGCTGGGATGTGTTCTGCTGAGCCTGCTCTTCCAAGCAAGGAGGGGTCAGCCCAGAGCAGCAAGAACTCAGCCCCACAGCCTCACACTCTCCTGGAGGATAAAGTGCCTGTTCGAGCAGCGATGAGCATGGTAGGGTGCCTCTGAGCTGACCCCATCCCACTGAAGCAAACCCTGTGGATGTCACGGCATCTCCTGCTGCCAGCCCAGCAGGATGCTGAGAACTAGAATTCTCCAGGAGAGCCAGCTGGTGGGACAACGGAGAAGGATCTAGTCCTTGTTATCAGTGTCATCAGCCTGGTACCCACCAGAGCCCACTCAGACGAGTGGCTGGCCTTTGCAGCGTGGGCAGGCAGGTGGCATTTTACACCCCCTGGTCTGAACTCATCCTGTGAATAACTGCAAACAGCTTGGCAGCCCCCTGCAGACACTGTAACCGCCCGGAGCTGCCGGCATACCCAGCGTGGGCAGAAACCTCCTTCCCCAGCGCAGCACTGGGCTCAGCCTTCGTGAGGCAAACCCCCAGCTCTTCCGCAAGCTGCCTGCCTGGCCTGCGGACAGCTCTCCCTGCCCCCTGCACCACAGGATGCTGCTCACCAGCACTGACAGTCACTGCTTCGGTCTGATCCCTCCATGCAAGGGACAAGAGGCTTTACAAGAATACGGCTTATGTTTCATGAGATGCTTACAGGTCATGGGGGAAGCAATATCCTCTGGGAACTCAAAATCCAGGTGGCAAAAGCCTTTAGAGATGGGATAATCCTGTTTCCTGCCACAAACCGAGAATGGAGTTGTTCCAGGACAGAGGAAACCATGATGAGGGACAAGAGATTTCCCCATGGGTGGCCGTCAGGTCACTGGGACACTCAGGGCAGGGCAGGAACCCCTGCTGAGCCCAGCACTGCCTGCAACCTCCTCTGGCCCCATCTCCCACCACCTGGCACCATGAGATGGCACCTCCCTGGGGAACATGCCCACATGGGGTGGCTCCTGCCCACCGCCCACCACCGGGGTGCTCGGATCCACACAGACCCACACCAGCCCACCCTGCTAGCGCTATGCCATGTTCCAGCTCTCCATCAGGGCTGGGAAACAGCAAGGAAAGGCGAAGAACAGCGGTCAGCTTCACCACAGCGCTATGGAGGGCTTATGTCCCCCGGCGTATGACCGCACTGCAGGGACAGCCCCAGCTCTGAGCAGCAGGCGGAAAGGCAGCATGTGCCTCGGAGAAAGGTGGTGGCCGTGGAGTCTCCAAACGGGTGGAAGAAGGTTGCAAAGCTCTGGTCAGACAAAAGGATCCGTGTGGGCCCAGGTACCATTGATGGCGTGGAAAGAACAGCAGGACATGGATGTTCACCGACAGCACAACAGAGACTTTCTCACACGGCACAGCGAAATGGAGGAACTTTCTGCCACCCCTTCCCAGGATGCTGCGGATGCTGAAATTTGACGTGATTCAAAAAGCAGTTTGAAAACTCTTTAAGTGGGAAAGCTATTTAATACAGATAGCCCCTGGAGCCTGTGCCATGCTTGCCAGAGGGCAGGAGCATGCTCAGAGAAGGCTCAAGGCTTTGCCCTGCCTTGCCAGGCGCCTGCTCCTGACCAGCTGGACCCTGGGCACTGCACTCCCCAGACCCACCACAGCCAGCACGGCACGCATCAGCAGCAAGAGGCAACTGGGTGACCCTGCATGTGGGGTCTGTACCTCTGGGTCACACACCTACCTACGACGGTGAGCACATCCTTCTCGATGTCAGCCCTGATGTATATCCGTCCTCGACGTTCGGTGTGGTCCGTCCCACACAGACTGGGGACGTTCATCACGCAGCGCTTGTGCACGTTCATCATACAGGCTGCGGGGCAGAGAGAGAGAGAAAGGGACACTCAGCACCCCTTTCACCTCTGCCAAAGCTCAGGGGGTGCTCAGAGAGGATGAGGGGAGGAAGAACCCGTCCTCTCTTTAAATGGGGATGCTTGTGAGGAATTCTGGAATAAACATGCAGCAAATAGCTCTTCAAATGCAGCTGGAGACTCCAGCAGAGCCCTGCCCAGACACAGGGGCCCACCACCAGCAGCAGTTCTGGGTCCTGCCTACAAAGATTACAGGGTTTTTAGCCCTTACTCTAATTACTTGAGGTTTGTTGATTTATCAAACTTCTCTTCCATCACACCCGCGGTGCAATGCTGGATGTTCAGCCAGATTCACCAGGAGCTGATAAAGGCCATTAAAAATTACCTGTGTATGTGTATAGATATATACCTGTATAAAAAATTATGCATGAAAACACACAAATATATAACAAAATGTATTTTAAAGAAATTCATTTCCACTTGGTAACATTTTAAAGGTGATAATGAATACACTGTTCCCACAACAGTCAGCGAGCTTCTATATTTATGAGGAAGCCAGCACATGGTGAGCAGCAGAGTATGCTGTTCCCTGTAAGCATGGAAGCAGGCGCTGTATATTCACAGTCCTTTTAAATAGGAACGTACAAGATTAACTTGGAAAACAACTGATCTCTCGCTCCATCCTCTCCCTCTTTCTTCTTTCATCCCCCACCTTCTCTTCTCTGTACACCAACTCCCCCGGCTTGCAGAGCCCAGCGCTCCCCAGAAGCCGTGTCACAGCGGCAGGCACGGCCACAGGGTGTCAGTCGGAGCCAGCGCTGTGCGAGCTGCCGGGTGACGCTGCAGGGTGACGTGGGTGACGCGGGTGACGCTGCCACGGGGATGCGGGCAGGATCCCCCCCCAGCCAGACGCCTTTCCCTCCCCTCTCCCTGCAGCAGTCATGGGGCCCCCACAAGAGATGAGCAGGTGCCCCCTGTGCCCGGCCACCCCTGCAGTGTGCCCTGCACCCGTGGCAGAGGGGACAGGCTCTCGGTCGCAGCTCAGGTGGGCTGGGAGCCCCTTCCCAGGACCCCCGGGGTGCCAGAGTCCCATCCCCACCGCCACCACTTACTGTCACATTTCATCCCCTGGTGAATGAGCCCGTACAGCAATGACCCGCAGTGGTCACAGAAGGTGGGGCTGGAGTACGTGTGGATTTTAAATTTGTGTTTGCTCCGAGGATCCTAGGAGGAAAATAAAAGATAAAGATTATAAACTTGCATGAAATATTGGCAAGGCACCATCGCTCTCCGCATCTCACATGCCAGCTGGCTTCGGAGATGCTGTTAATGGACTTCAGTCAACTGCCACCAACTGATGTGGACCTTTTCCAACAGTCACCAAGATCCAGCTTTATTACTCTTTATATGTGTTGCCATAACAATGAAAAAGCAGCGCATGGGCTTGTCTGGGGATTTACTGCTTTTAAGTAACTTGGTCTTAGCACAGAAAACACCAGGTGAAATTTGTGCCTAAGAATCAACATAAGGGCTGAACACTGCTCAACTTCCACATCAACCCAGTGGGGTAAAGCAGAAAAACCCACCCGTGTTTTCCACCTATATTAAGACCACCCAGTAAACCTCTTTGCGCTCTCGTGCCAACCCCTCTCCAGCACGCCCCTAGGGAACCAAGCTGCTTAGGGTATACTTTGATATTCTGAGCTTTCTTAAAACCAAGGGCAGCCTTTTCTGCAAGAGCAAAGCATGCAGAGCCAGGAGAGCCCAGTTCCTCCCGGACACTGTTTGCAGCCTTGCACAGGCACCTTGCAAACAGCCTTCCCGGACTCCAACAAGGGTCTACCGAGGCTAAACCCGAACAAATTCAAATGAGAAACAGCTTCTCAATAGGGAAATAGGATCAACCACTGGAAGAAATGACTGAGGCAGACAAAGGATTTGGTATTCCTTGGTGCCTTCCATGCAGAGCACCTTTCACAGCTTTGCAGAGGCGGCTGCTGGGCACGCTCTGCAGCAGCACACACACAGGCCGGGGGAAGGCTGTGGTAAGTAGCAGCTGGCTTAATTTCATCTCAGGTTAATTGTTTAAGGGTTAGGGATGAGGCATAGCTCCTGGCTTGGTCATTTGAGCTGCCTGGAAAGGTGCCCGGGCATTAGGAAAGACAGTTTTTCAGGGCACTGTAAGCTAAGTAAATAAATAAGAGTGGAGTCAGAACCAAGCTATAACATAGCTGCCAATACATCACCTCCCGCTGAAATTAATTTTCCTACCACTATTGCACTCAAGCTTTCTGTTGCATTAATCACTAAAATTCTGCATTATTACACAGCACCACAGATAACTTGAGTGATACCAGATAGGCAGAAAAGTAATGGAGCTTCATTTAATTCTATCTGTTAAGTGCTAGGGATTAGGTACATGCTTCAGCAAATTTATTGTACTTGAAACTGAAAATCTCTCACATTTTACCCTAAGCAAACCTCTTCTAGATACGTGCCTCTGATACAGCATGCCACTGTCTCTAGATACAGCATGCCATGTCGGAGAGCTCGTGCGTCAGTTGTGTCAGGCTGAGAGGACAAGGGTTCACAATTAACCCATCTTCTGGACAACCCCAGCCACCAAGACGACAGTTCTTTAAGCAACGCCGTACGTTTGAAAGCTTCGTGTATTCCCCAGAGATATAACAGAGCACGGGGAACTTAAACTTGAATTTTAGGCTAGGAGAGGAGATGGGGGGTAATTTCCCCCCATGAAAGCTTTGGGTAGGCAGTGGGCAGCGAGTGCTGCAGCAGGGGAGCACCAAGCACTGCTGCCCCATGCACAAATAAACACGCACACCTTTCAGAGGGGCTTACGGGTTTAGTCAGATCCTTCCACTGCATACGTTGTAAGCCCTTGAAAACTTACCCTGCTTGATTTTATAACCCGAGCTGTGTTTGTACAGCAGCTCAGGACCATCTCCGTAAGCAGCTTTGCCTGGACAACACAGAGCTCTTTAATCAGCGCGAACCAACTCCCTGCGGGCACGGTGCCCACAGGAACATGTGCAGGAAGGGGCCGGGGCTGCCTCTCTGGAGACAAGGCACCCAAGAAAACAAAAAACTTTCTTTTGCCGCCATCCCAGGAGAAAGGTGGTCTCTGGCTGGCCAGTCAGACACTGAACCGTGCATCCTGCAGAGTCCCCCTGGGCACAGCGCCCACACCCCCAAGCTGCATGATGCTGCAGAGGAGGGCAACCCGGGGATGCTCGGGCATCGGACCACCGCTGACCCTCCGTCGGCAGCAGGATGAGGGCAGCAGCAGGGGGGCCACAGGGGCAATTCTAGCAGAACCCCTCCATGCCAGCCAAACCCCAGTGTGTGACACGGGAGGAATTGCCCCCAAATGTTCCAGTTTCTGTGTTCCCTTCTAGATACAGATATTCCTGTTTAGGCAAATGAAAGTTTTAGTCATTCATAAAAAAACAGAAGCTCAATGCAAAATGAGGCAATTTCCACTTCATGTGAAGGATGTTAAATTCCCACTGGATCTGAGAGTTAAAAAAGACAGAGCTAAAAAAGAAAAGCATGCACCGAGCAGCGCTGCGGCGGCAAGACCATGCTGGCACAGGAACAGCCACAGTTTTCCAAATCACTCCCTCAGCATACCAGCCCCACAAGCAGGCAGGGGGGCTGCTCAGCATCCCAGGTCCCCGCTCACAGGGAGCTGAATCTCTCACAGAGACATTTCAGGCTTCACCTTCTGCTCCCACCCTGAGGGGCTGTTCTGGAGAGATGCAGCACCCTGAGCCCAAGGAGTGCACGGGTGGTGGAGGCAGCCAGGCGTGGGGAGGCAGAGCTGCTTCCCTGGCTGCCAGGGAGGACGGGGTGGGTCGTCTCACTTTGACCGGTGCTTTAGAAGGTGCCAGAAACTGCAAATTCTGGATATCATTTTCGAACAAGGCTGAAATCGTTTTACAAAGAGACTATTTTTGTACCAGAGACAGGGATGACGAGATCACTGCGTATGCAGATGCTGAGAGACTTAAAACAAGAATGGTTAAAAAGAAGTTTGCCAAGAAAAGAAAAGGCGCTCCTCCTCCACCCTACCAGCACAGAGCCGTCCCTGAAGAACAGGGCAGAAAAAGCTTTCTTTGGAGCAGAACTGAAAAATGCCTTTAGGAGTGTTTTACTGCACTGAGTGGCTCTGACCTTTCTAATAAGCACCACCACAGATCTGTCGTCCTCTGCCACAGATCTGTTGTCCTCCAGCAGCGAGCAGCGGAGGGATGTGTGCATGCCCCGAGGATGCAAACCAGGGAAGGAGAGGAGCTGCTGTTGACTCTGACCTGGTACCCTGCAAGCACTGACCCATCAGAGGCAGACGGGGAGACGGGTCCTGCTTCTCAAGTTGACAGCAGGCTTCTGGTCTGAAACGAGCCAGTGCAATATTGCATGCCTTGCAGAGCAAATCTCACAGCCCCTGGCTTCCCCCAGAACCACACACAGCTCTAGTGGCTCATGCCTGAGCTGGCCCCAGCCGTCCCACCGTGGGCACAGTGGCTGCCTGTGGGCCCAGGCTGGCAGCAGCCCAAGCTCTCATGCTCTCCCAGGAATCCAAGAGATTTGATTCATAACTGGGTAATCAACTTGTGGCCTACAAGGCACTCAGCACAGCACAGCCAGACTTCTATTCAGGCTCAGCGATTACCTGTGCCTTTCTTCAGGGTCATACCCACCACTGAGCTCGCTGACTGACCGCATCGATGAAACGTATGCTTTCCTGCTGAACCCTGATGGAGATGCTGATGCAAGAGCCACCACTCACCAATTACGTGCAGGCAGGCAGCTGGTGGCATTGATCAGACTGACAATTTACATGCTGCTCACACTAGCCAGGAATCTGTTTGCTCTTTTGCAGTGGCCTGTCAGGGTGGCACTGGGCCGGGGCTCATCAGACAGCAGCAAGCCACAGCGTGAGAGCAGTGCAGCAGGGCAGGACAGCACTGACCGGCAAGCAAGGACGTTTTGCTTCGGCTTTTTCTTATGCAAAGTCTGTGTCCTGCAAGGGCAGTAGCCCTCTGTCATACCCAGAGTTGCAAAGATGCTGCCTGGGGATTTATTTACTTCTGCACTAAATTCAACTTTGCCTAGCTCCAATGGAGCACAAGCATCACCTCTCCCTCAGGCAGGGAGCTGGGAGGAAGAGCACGGACCAGACCCACCCTCAGGCCCAGCAGCCTGAGCCCTAAAACATTTTTAAACCATGTCCATCCCACTTGGGTTCAATTTCTAAAACTGAAGAAATTGTATTCGTAAAAATATGAAGAGTACTGAAGTTTCTTCTGCTTCTCTGTGCAAATAAACCTGCACAAACACAGCCCCATCGCTGCACAAAGCGCCGCAGCCCCCACCCCACAGCCCCCTGCCCCGGGCAGCCAGACCTGCACCCACAGCTGGTGCCGTTTCAGTCCTTTGTACCGACAACACTCGCTGGACTCCACAGAACAGCCACAGAGCTTTGCTTCAAGATCACGTCTCCCTGCTTTCCCCACCTGACTGCAGGGAAAGCTTTAAATTATCTCTTCCGAAGAAGCATTAACATAGTTCATGTGAAAAGGCCACGTGGAAATGAATTTCATAGCAACTTAAGCAGCCTAACAGCAGAGCAAACCACGCAGCCACAGCTCACCGTCTGCATCTAACGAAACCCAGGCAGCGGACACAACACCAAAAATCTCACACTTTGTTCCCACTTTTCCCCTGGGGAACATCCCTGCCGGTCCACAGGAAACAGCTCGAAGCAGCCTGGCAGCAACTCTAAAGGTGACACTGGAGAGAAGAGCCTGTGGTTCCCCTTCGAAGGAAATAACGGTTCGCAAGAGGCTGGGTCAGGGATGAGAAGACGACAGCTCCGGGTTGAACTGAAGCCAGGAGGTGGGGGGAGGGGAGGGAAAGGTGAACTGGAGACAATGGCAGCCACCAGGGAGGGGACCCTGTGCTCTCAGCAAGGCCGGGTTTGTGGCAGTGCCCCCCTGCCCTGTCCTGTTCGGAAGCTGCTGCTCCAGCACACAGCTCCTGCATCTTCCCACACACCTGCACAGGGCTGGAACAACACCTTTGGTGAGAAATAGTTCCAAGTCCCAGCAAAAACCAAGTAACAAGTGAACAAGAGCGATGGGTCTTTGTTTCAACAAAGAGGGCTATGATAAACCACAGAGGTGCCCCTGAAAGAAGGTTATGTGCGAGAGCAAAACACAGGTACTGCTCAAGGCAAGACGGCAAAAGTCGGGGGCTCCATCACTGGAACATCTTTTCTACCAATATTGTAACTCCTTGCAAGCCTGCTTCAGCAGGCCACGCTTTTAAAGATAATTTGACACTGCTGCACCAGTAAACGGTACCAAACATATTTTTCCTGTTGCTCACAGTATTGCAGCCACAGAAAACCCCACAGGGCCTGAAGGCATCACAGCACAGGCAGCGGGATGCAGGCAGCTCCTCCGCCCAGCCCTTGGTGGGGAAGGGCAAGCGGTCCCTGAGCACAGCCAGCACACCAGCAGCGAGCATGTCCATGGGCACGAGCATCGCCGCTTGGGCTGCTTCCATGTCAAACACATAGCCACAGATAAAACTTGCCCTTGACAGTTTCCAGCAAGTTAATATATTTTTATTGATAAAAGATCTCATCTGCTAGTCAGACAACTGCAGAGGGATATGGATGACAGTTATTCTTCTCTTGCTGCTGCCAATACCAAATAAAATACACTCTTTTACTAAGCAGCAAAAATAAGAAAAGGCAAAGTCAGCTTTTTTTCCCTGAGCAGCGTTAGTATCTCAGCATCACGTAGAACTGTTTGTTATCTTTCACACGCCTTGAGAATCATTTTATTATAGCATAACCTCTCCATGAGAACGGGGCTCCCACAGCACTCTCCTTTGCACCCTCCGGGTTGCCCAAAATGGCACAAAGACCCCCCAAAACACCTCCCGCCTGCAGGACACCATCTTTCTAGACCCCCTCACCAGTGTCACCTGGGTGGGCAGAGGCTGCACCACCCACCTCACTGCCCTCCCAACAGCTGCACTTTGCAGAACCTAGCTCGGACCCATGCACCAGGTCTCCGGAGCCAGGGGCAGGCCACTGACCCAACCACCCTCTCCAAATCCCCTCCTTTAACCAGAGGCACAACAGACATGCCAGGAAAATGAGAGAAGAGCTTTTCAATTACAGGGCTGAAGACATGTGCAGGCTGGCAGGAGAAGGAGCTGGGCTCCGGCAGAGCCAGGGAAGCACCAGAAGGTGCTGGGAGGGAGCAAGGCAGATACATCTTCATCCCACGGGAACTGTCACCAGCTGCCTGTGCTGACAGTGCCGGCAGGAGCAGCAAGCATGTGCCCTCGCACAAGGGGCAGATGGCACACCATGAGAGCTAGAGAAGTTAATTAGCAAGACAAAAGAAAGCAGCAAGTTGCAGCAAGGCTGTGAAGATCTGCTTATGCACCAGACCTGGGGCATCCCAGAGGTACCAGGGATGTAAGGAGACAGGACCTGGGCAAGAGGGTGCTTGGCATCTTCAGGATGGGCACATCTGGAAGAAGGGAAGGCTGCGCATCCCACCTCCACCCTCAAACCCACGATGCTATCCTACATAAAGGAACTACCCAGCAGCAGGTATCCCTTCCCACTGGAGATAACCCCAGAAAGGAGAAACTTGAAGGAGCTGCTAATTTTCAGGTAACACACGTGGCACCTTCATTTGTTCTGCTGCTGACATCTCCTTGCTAATCATTGCCAGCCCATGTTTGACCAAACACTCTAGAGAAGAAACTAAATTTGGGAAAATGGAGCAAACTTCTTTGCATCCTGCTACAAGCATCAGCTGGGATCTGGTGATGCTGTGCATAAAGGGGTAACGACCATGTACTGACACAGCAAAGAGTTTTCTGACACCTGTGACCAGCACCCGATGAAACTTCTCTATTTCTAAGAGAGTGGCAGCAATACTTGCTTCAGTACAAACACAAACGTCTGGAGCTTTTTGAGAAAGGAGGAGCCCAAGACAAAGATGAAATGGTTTTGCCTCCAGCAAACAGAGCGCAGAAAGACCAAAGGTGCAGCAGTGAAATCCTGCCCTAAAGCTGCAAACGGTGGGAAAATTAAATACAAACTTGAAATGACGCTACATTGGCCTGTTACCTTCCTAGAGCAACTCCGATATTCATTAATGCATCCTGATTAGATGACCTTTAACAGGATAATGCAAAGAAGGTCATTTTAATGATTATTTTGTCTACAATTTAAATAATCATGCATTCTACTAATAGCTCTGACTATAATTAGGTTTGCCGACTGCATTACATTACACATGCCTGACTTCAGCTCCTGAAGACCTTGCCATATTTGAGAAAGCTTCAGCTTGAACGGTCACACCAGCTCTGCCTCCAGTGAACAAGAGAGCACAGAAGCATCAGAGCTTGTAATGAAAAATGGCAGAGTTTAACACTGGAACCGGTGGGGCTGGGCTGGCCATCCTCTCCAGAACAGCTCACCAGACCTCACTTCGGGGATGCTGGAGAGAGCACCCAACCTGCTGGCACATTAATGTGAAAGCTACAGTGAAGCTCAGAGCTTTTGGAGGAATGCATGCCCTGGCAGTCGTGGGAGCCCAGGCCAACGATGTGGGGCAGGTGAGCATGCAGCCCTCAGCACCAGCACAGCACACATTTGGACCAAGTCACAAAAGTAAAACACAAAAATGCCTCTGCCCTCAGCTAGCCAGTGCTGTGAGAGAGACACTGTCCTCAGCAATGCCACTGCCCAAAACACTGACCCACTATCACATCTTCAGTCATCAAAAACCTAAAAGGCAATCTAGCATGAAAGCAGTCTCTGTGTCTTCAGTACCAGCATTTATAGCTACAGCTTCATTTTCTGTTGCAAGAAGAGAATTAATGGTTTGGTGGTTGTTTTCGTTGTTTTTTTTGTTTTTTTTTCTTAGAGTCCCTATCATCACCATACAATTAGTCCTCCTCTCCTAGACAGAAGATCCCTATTCGATAGGCTATCCAAGGTCAAACACACAGTCTTGCTTCCTCAAGGAGGTTCAAACAATCATATCAAACAGAAAGTGCTCTCAAGCAGGACTAGTTGACAGTAACAGAAAGAGACTTTGACAAAGAGGGTAGATCTGATTAGATATAAGGAAGAAATCCCTGTGAGGGCGGCGAGGCGCTGGCACAGGCTGCCCTATCCCTGGCAGTGCTCAGGGCCAGGCTGGACAGGTCTGGGGGCACCCTGGGCTGGTGGGGGGTGTTCCTGCCCATGGCAGGGTTGGAACTAGGTGGTCTTGCAGGTCCCTTCCAACTCAAACCGCTCTATGACTCACATTTCACTGCTCTCCAGCTATTTTATATTCTGAAAATGTCAGCCTCCCCCAGGATTATCTGCTTGATATGTGCACAAACCACCATCCCATAAGCACTTAAGAACATACTTAACTTCAGACAGAATAGTTTTATTTAAGTAACTACTATTACTCAGGTGTTTAAAATTAAGCATCCATATATACCGTAAGCATTTTACAGGATATAGTGGTTTTCTCCTTGATTCTCACAGAACTATTAGTACTACAAGATGCAGAGATCAAGGAACAAAGTTGGAATTCTTTTTTTTCTTTTAATAATATTTTTCCCTGGGTTTCACAGCTAGCGTACTAGATTAGAGCATCTCTGAGGATGAAAAGCAGCAGCCAGCTGGAATTAACAGCTCCAGCCCCGGCTGGGAGCTGGGTGGAACTGCAGCATCTCTCCTTTGCAGCCCCAGCCGCTGCTCTGCACTGCCCCTGCAGATGCCAAGCCCGGGGATGCCATCTCACTGGATGCCATCTCACTGAATGAATCCCTTCTCTTCCAGCTCAGCAAAATCACGTGGCTTGCTGTAAGGATGAACACACTGTAAGTCTTAAAACCAATGCAATACATTAAACTCATCATTTCTGCAAGATTTCATTGGATATTGATATTTGTTAAAGGAAAGACAGTCACCAGATTACTGCACCAAATGAAAAAAACGCAGAGCTATTGTCATTACAGCGTAGATGCTAGGTTGACTTAATTATAGGTCATTCTGGATTCATGCTGTGGTTATTAGCAACAACAGAGCAGAGGAAAACGCAAGCTTTGTATCACTTCAAAATGAAGCCCCTGTCCTCAGCTCATTCCCAAAGTAGGCAGGGCATTGCTGTTTGCTGAAGCAGTTTTCCATCTCCCAATTCAAAGCTCCTTAAGGATTATACTGCTCTAAGAAGCCTGACTGACAGTGCAAAAGGAACGAAGTTTGCCCTGCATGCATCCCCCAATTACACCCTGGCTGACAGTCATGCAGGAGCACAAACCCGAGGGCTTTGCTAAATAGCAAAAGAAACCCAGGTACAAAAGGGCTATTTTTGCTCCGTGCTTTAAGTCCCAGGCATCTGCATTGCTCTCGTCATTTTCAGAAATAGTGTATTTAAAAATTAACTCACACCAACCGGGCAGCTTCTACCTGCCTGCCCGATGAGCCAGTGGCAATCGTCACCCAGCAGTAATAGCAAGCAACAGAGAACTTGATATGAGGGGATGTGGAAAGGCCCTTGATCAAGCAGCACCTCTTAAAATGTGACAACTTAGATTTAATTTAGACCTCGCCCTTCTCAGGCAGAGGCTGCCCGCAGTAACCTACAGCCAGACAGCCATGGGGCAGGAGGAGACCGGCGTGGGAGAGACCCGGGGCCAAGGAAGTGGGATCAGGCTGCCCAAGGGCTCCTCACTGGCTCCTTGCTTGCCCCAGCACTGACAGGACTGGTGGGGAGAAAAAGAAAAGCATTACAGCCACCTTCGGCCAAAACTTCACACAGAAACAGGCGAAGCATCTCCCCAGGACCTGCTGCCTTTCCTGCTGGCTGCGAGCTGCCGTCCGGATGATGAGCAAGGATGAGAAAGCGGTGCCTGGGTGGGCAGGCTGCCCAGCGCCTGAGCAAAGCTCTGGAGGTGGCACCTTCATCACAGCCTTCCCTGCTCTCCCCCTGCCAAACCTCATTTTCCTTGAGCAAGGTTAAGTGGTTTCAGCATTTCCATCCCCGCAGCCACCTTTGCCGGCACCTTTCTGCTGTTTCTGCACCACAGCAGGGAAGGTTCCCAGCTCTGCTGCCCCAGGGGCACCCACAGCGAGCTCCTCCTCCAGCCAGTTCGCACCTAAGGCAGCACTGTCAGATTTCACCTCTGTACACACAAATATCAAAACACCTATCTATACATGTATATTTTTGGATATATGACATATACCTCATAGACTGAGCAAAGTCTGCAGGGTGCTAGACTTGTGAGTGGGTCTCCGTGCCATTTTCTTTATGCTTTTTAAATGACAGAACAGGAGAGAAAGCATGTCAGAGCTAAATCCACACGGCCAGAAGGAATCTCACAGCATGACATTACTTAGCAGCAAAGGTCATAAAACCTCCAGCACTGCTGGCTGCACAGTGGAGCGAGCCCAACAGATGCCTCGCTGCCCAGCGGGCACAGGGTGGGCAGTGTGGGTGACAGGGGCTCTGCCACCCTGAGTGCTGGCACTGTGCAGAGGGACACAGACATGTGTGCAAGCTCATTACAGCTTGCCTGGATGGCTGAACTCAACTCTCAGGGGAGTGCTCTCCTGCCACCCTTACCTCGCTGCTCCACGCCTTTGCCAGTTCTCTTCACCCTGCTTCAGCAAGCGCCCGCTGCAGAGGCAGTGAGTGAAATTGCGCCCCGCCACCCCCCCCCAAAAAAAAAAAAAAAAAAAGACAAAAACCCCAGGGGCACAAAGGCAATCAGCGGGAAGCCCTAGCTTCCCTCTCACACAGCTCTACCCTCCTGAGCAACCTGCTCCAGACGTGTGTGCTGGGACACACTCCGTGTGCACACACACGCTCGCACGCAGACCTCACCACTGCTCCCCTGCACGGATCCTGACTGTGCCCCTTTGGCAACGCCCAAAGCGTTCAGAGATGGAGAAAGAGGGATGCTTTCATCGCAGCCAAACCCCATCCTGCCAGCAGAGTGATGGAGTCCTGCCCTCGACCACCCATGCCTCGCTCCCTGTAGGCAGCGCAGCAAGCCGGCAGCAGCTCCTGCCCACACCTCCACTGGAAGACCCTGCTTGCTCCAGGCACTGCAAGGGCTTCAAGGGCTCATGTCTTGCAGCCCCACACCAGTGCCAGCCTGCCACCTTCCCCCGGGGCTGCTGTACAGCTGCAGAAAGGGCCATCAGTGCCATGGCTGCTCCCACGAAGGCGGTGCAGGACAGAGCTGCAGATACCTGGCTGCCACAGACAACCATAACCCAGGCCCAGGAACAATCCCCACCAACTACTTGGGGGTCAGGGTGTTCACACAGGGCCCCCGCAGCCTGAGTACAGGTGCAGGACCAGAGTACTTGTGGATGCATTAGTCTCTTTTGGGCTGGCATCTCTACAGCATCCCCTTTCCCCCGGCACTAACTGATTTTAAGGTTTGACAGCCACCGGTACACCACAATTAGCAGTAACCTCTATGGAGAAGAAAGACTTCGATGAGGAACATGATGCCCAGGGAGGGGAGATTTAAAAATCCAGGTAACACCTTGACTAATTGTCCGGTGTGAAGTGGAAATAAAACTGAGCTTATCAAACCACACACAAACCCCTGTCTTAAATCCCCCGTTCTGGGGGCTGCTCCCGCAGCATGCCCAGCAGCCACAAGGCAGCACACAGGAGCAGGACCCAGGCAGCTGCGGCACTGAGCTGGAAGACACCTACCAGGGCAGCTCAGACAGCTGGAACCAGCCAAAAGCTTCATCACCAGCTCATTAAAACCAACACTCTGCCAAGCATCCTCTCTGCAGGTGGAGGAGGGCTGTCAGGTAGGCTTCAGCATGCTGGAGGCAACACGCTGTGAAGCTGCAAGAACATGTGCCCCAAGAAATCCAGCATCAGGAGGTCAGGGTCAAAACGGGGTTTTGCACAGGCAGGTGCATTGATCAGCCACAAGCTGGGCACTGGGATAGAGTCACTGCTTTGCTAGAGCCAGAGCAGTGACCCGGTTCAAGGGTAGCTCTGGGAATGGGGGTGGGTGGGGGGTGGGTGGGTGTGTCAGTCAGGTACCATCCCACCCCATCCCCCTGGCTGGGGTACCCAGCAGCTCTGCCGTGGGGTTGCCCAGCAGTTTTTTTGAGACCAAAGCCCAGCCAGATCTCTCCAATCCAAACCAGAAATTCTCCAAGCCCAGTACAGTACAGGAGAAACCAGGCAAAAGGGGAAGCCAGCAAGTCTGCCCTTTGGCCGGAACAGAAACACACTTGTGGCAAAGGATCCCAGACCACTGTGACCCATGCCCAGCCGCCCTTCCCCTCTACGTCCCCCACAGCCCAACACCGTGCCCAAAAGGGGCTGACACCCCCCCGTGCCTCCCGCCCCTCCCCAGAGCTCCCAGTATGACAAGCATGGCACACAGCCCCGCCGCGGGCCGGGCGACTGACAACGCGTGTTAAGCCTCCACCTTCAGCTGCCTGTTACGCCGCCTGCTCCCACTGGTTCTATTTTTAAGGGTGAGAGTTGTGGTGCACTGTCGTTTCCCCAATTCGATCTCTTTCCTCCTAGCAGTTCCCCAAATTAGCCAGTTTCCACGGTAAAACACAAAAACTGCCAGACAGACCTAAAAGGTGCTGGCAGAACCGTGCTGGGGAGCCCAAGCCAGCTCCGCTCTGCTGCTCCAGCTCTCACTCGCCCCCGAAAACCCAGGGATTCACCAGGAAATTAAGTCCTTGTGAAAATAAGGATGGGGAATTAGTTAGCAGGCGTTTGGGTGGTTTTCTTGTTTTTTTAAAGAATGACAATATTGTTTTCCATAAGCCACACCTAGACCGGTATTTCTGAGTAATTCTGTTGTCCTTGATGATGCTGTCCAGTCCGTCCTGTGTTTTCCAAAGGAGTTTAAGCAAACACAGCAACACTGATGATGCAAACCACGAGCAAGCATAAAACATGCCTGCAGGTTTGCTGGTTTATTTTTTCTCCTTGAGAAGACCAAACATACGTATCTGTTTAATTAAACCTGCAAGATGATATCGAACAGGCTTGAAAAAAAATATCTGTGTCTGCTCTTATGAGAAAGCCCCCAGGGTGAGGAGCAGGGATGCTGCAGGCGACTGGCGGAGAGCCCCGACACCAGGTAACACCGAACCACCACGGGGCAATGCAGGACTGACATGGAAATAACGATGCAGGGCATTGATGCCTTCGGAAAAAGTGATGAGCTGAGGAGGAACAAGGACTGGCACTTCCCTCGGGGCTGACTCTGGTTTAGCAACACAGTGGGCATCTGTTAAACAACAGCTAATTCTTTCAGGTATTTCACTTGTGACAAAAGGAACTGATCAAGACCTTGAACCCATCCCTGCCAAAGAGAGTGTCGTCTTCAGCTGAGGGCACACTGGCCAAAATCTTAAAGCAGTTTTTTAGCACTTAGTGCTTCATGCATTTTAGTGAACCCCAAGCCTAAAACCTCAGTTCAGGCAGCAGAACCTGGAAACATCATTTTACAGATAGGGAATCTGAGGCTGTGACTCAAGGAACAAGAGGGAGCCAGGGCAAGGCTGCAGGTTCAGCCCCAAACACACGCCACTGTATGCCTGTATGCTGCCAGCACAGCAGGGAGAACAAGTTACTGGGTGATCTGGAAGTGGTTTAGGTGTCTCAAAACTATGAGAGCTCCCAGATCCATGAAAAACAATTAGAGATGTCCATGAAATAACAACACAGAAGTGTCATCAGCCAAGAAACCTGGAGGAACATCTCCTCCAAATTGCTGGGAAACAATAAGATCCAGGGAACACCATGCTGTACCTTCAGGCAGGGCACTGGACCAGGTACTTACATCGGAGGCAGGGCCTTTATCAGCGCCAGGGCAGGAGAAGGTAACGAACTCATGGCACCGCTTGTGCACAACAAAGCAGCAAACTGCAAAGAGAAAACAGCGACAGTGTCAGGGTACGTGAAGGGATGGGCACCACATGAATCCAGAGTTTAAGAAAACATAAAAAGCTATTATGTCTAATCTATGAGAACAGTCATCCAGGACTCAAGCATTTCTTTAAGGTTTAAAAATCTGCCACAGGTTTACTTATTGAATACTGTCAGCTGGACCAGCCGTTTCAGTAAAACTAAGCAGAAGCAAAACGCTGAGCAAACGTCAAAGGAGGGCTGGGAACCCTTATGTTCGCTTTGAGCTCATTGTCACTCGTTGCACACGCTTTGAGGTCACTGCCATCTATAAAAAGAGGGAGAATCTGGCATTTGCGGGTATCTGAACTGAAAAGTGCACGTGTCCAAAAATGGAAGATTGTACCGATGGAACAGGTGGGCAATTTTCCTCCCACAGCTCTGCTTTTCTTCAGCAACTCCACAGCCTCCGTTTGCCAGACCAGAAGACACGTACATCTTCCTCATGCACGCATGTTGATGACAAAGTCACCCTTTCTGGGAACAGCGCAGGAAAATTAATCCCAACATGCCACCACCCAGACTTCCAAGTTAAGTACCCAGAGCTAGATCCGCATCCCTTAAACCACACGCTAATCAGAAGCTGCCAGCAGTCCGTGCAGTCAAAGCGCTGTACTTAAAGGCTAATCTTTTCCCCTAAATACCAAATAAGCACCCTACTTTCAGCGATAAACCTTAAAAAAGGCCACTTGGCACTGCAGATAACGTCAACTGACAGCACAGGTCCTTCTCTGACGGTCTCAGCCTACCTCATCCTGCAGCTGGAGGTGACGTTACTGCTGTGAGAAGCTGGGGTGCCCCAGGCTTTGGGAACAGAGGCACCACCTCACACCCCACGTCCCCTCCTGCTGGGTGCCAGCCCCCCCAGCTCCAGCCGCGCTCCACACCGCAGCCGCACTGCGCCTCGTCCCCAGGGATGCGATCTCTGCTCCGAGAGGCACCACCGCACACGAAGGGAACCCAGGCAGGAACGGAGCAAAGGCAACAAGCACCGGTTTTGTGAACAAAGCAAAGCTGCACAAAGGCTGCCTTTGTCCGGGGGGAACCTGGGCACCAGGCTCAGCTCCGTTCAGGGTTCTCATTGCCACATCCTTGCCCCAAGAGCCATAGTTACACTAAATAAAAGACAAACTGGAAGATGAGATGCAGCCTACTGGAGTTCAGAGAAACTGAGTGCATACAACTGATGGAGCAGTGCAAAAACAAAGCAGGTTTCAGTTGCATCAATATTGGACTTTTCCTAAGGAGCAAGGAAAAGGCAAGTGACATTTGCCATTAAACTCACAATCTCCTTATTGTGCCCTGCTACATCCAGCTTTAATTTTCCTTTCCATATTTTTCTTTGTGAAACAAAGAAACACAGAAGGTTTTAGAGCTGCCAAAAACTCTCTCGTTATAGGACCTCTCCCTTGCTTTTCTGAGTCTAACAAACAAACATTTTTTAAAAACACTGTTCACCACCTCTGTCATTTGTATACAGAGACAGAAGCATCTGGGAAGCAGGAAGGAAGAAATCAGAACTCTATTAGTAAAGATTTGTCCTGAAATGTGTGTATAAACTCAATAAAGCTCCGCGACATGCTGGAGCACGGGCGCTGTCAGGAGGTTACACTCTGATGCCAGCACCCAGGGCTGCGGTGAGAGGTTCCCAGCAGAGCCTGAATAATTTCAGTTCAACAGAAGAAACAAGACTGCTACTGGGCTGAACATCCAGCATTCCTCCATGCCATATGTAAACAGGCTGTTGGACACAAACCTGACTCTGAAGAGTAGGTAACAAAGAAAAGCAGGTCCTTTGGTGCTTCCCCAGGTCCCGAGAAGCTTTTGCACTTTGGGGACAGCAATATCTGTTCCTGCTTGGGGAAAATAACCTTCCTGCCTTTGGGATAACAAGCTAGGGGAAAAAAAAAAAAAGCAGGAGTTGGCTGTGCTGGTCTTCCCACCAGTGACAGTTCACCCACAAGCGACACCAGGTCACCGGAGACTGCCTAGTTCTGCTTTATGTGGTGTGAACCAGGTGCTGGCAGCAGCTGCCCTCCCGCCCTCACCTGGCACCCAGCATCCTGCTGGCTGGACACATCCAGGGATGCCTACACACACAGGCCAGGCTCTGCTCCGCAGGGCTTTGGAGAACGAAACTATTGCCAGTCTCTCCCAAGGGAAACCCCTTCTGAACACAAGGCATCGCTGCCAGCACCCACAGGACGCCAGCCCTGCCCGCAGCCCCCGTCCGGCTGGGCTCACCCCACCTATGCAGCGCTGGGCGCAACGACAGATTTCCTGCAATTCAGGAGCAGGCAGAGGAAAGCAGCCGTCCCAAGGGCGGCTACCAGCACACAGAGCACTCGAGGTAGGGTAAGGATTGAAAAAAAGGTTCATTTCTATCCCTTGTAATGGTGGCTTCACCACCGTAGCTATTTCTGTGCGTGCTCACTGCTTTACTTCCCACATGCACCTCCCCCGAACAGGGCAAGGGCAAGCTGTCGGTTTGACTTTATAGAAATTCAGAAACCTGGCCTTGCTATTTTTGCCCTCACCAAGAGCTGCAGTACTTTGGTTTCAAAAGCAACACCCCGATCCCCTCTGCGCCAGGCGGACAGGACCGTGCCCTGCTCTGCCAGCACATTAACAGGGATGCATCGCTCCCTGCGGTCTGCACCGCACGGCCAGCAGATGCAGCACATCAGCAGCACTGTGGGTTTCATGTGTATTTGATTAAAAATTTTTAAAAAACAAACTCTTAAGTTCTGCTGCACACAGGAACCTGCAGTGGCTTTCTGTACTCTGCCTATGACACATTTAATGTGTCAGGCAGAAGTTAGGTGAGAAGGAGAAACAAGGAAGGAAGTTGAAGAAGCAAGGGAAAGGAGAACACAGGACTGGGAGAGGATGACTGGAGCAAGCGAAACCAGCCCTGGGTGAGCTGCTTGCTCTCACCCCTCCAAAGAAACTACAATAGAACACATTCATCCTACATTCTCACTTGCAGAAAAGGTGAAATGCCCATTTCTAGTGGCAAGAGAGACTAGAAGGCCAATGTCCAAGAAGCTCAAAACCACCCCAAACTTCCATTGCAGCCTCTCCCCCATATTCTTTTAAGATTTCATTGAAGAGCTGAATTATTAAAGACCGTGTTGAATACATACAGTAATACATCTGTCCTCAGAGGGCAGGAGGTAAGGAATACACTGGAAATTCAGTATTTTCTCTGCAAGTGGAAAAATAATTGCCACGTGTTCCAAACTTTCATATTACAGCTCAATTAAGCAAATGACAGCCAAATCACTGTAAGTCACCTTTGTGGTGACTGAATACTTAGCAAGAATAGCAGGTCCTCCAACAATCAATGTTAACATCGACTGTAAAGACAATCCATTGGGAGATGGTGAAGCATAACACTTCCCTAGACATCCAAAGCAAATGAGAGGCTCTCTGCTGATTGCAGTGGTGCGGGCTTTGCATCCAACACTTTGAAGGAAGCTCTGCAAGCATTGGAAAGACCCATTCAAGCATTTCATGCACGCTTAGCTGAATACTCAATCCACACAACAAGACAAGCCAATAGAATTAAATGGGTACAGGAGCTTATACCAGTAATCCTGCCTTAACTCCTAACTGTGCATCCTACCCAACAGATGTGAGAAGATTTAGTAGATCTTCCCTCCCGTGACTAATCCAGCACATTACGCTGGGAATAGATTGCTCGCTCTCCATCCTGCCGAGCAGGAGCCAGGCTCCGGCTCCCCACGAGCACGGTACCACAACAGGCAACGAGGCAGCTACGCATCTGGGCACAGCCAGTCTGCTGGGACGAGCACTGCTGTGACACTCCTGGCTTCATCACACTTAAGCATTTTAAGCCTGTATCTTTGTCAGTTTAGAAACTATAGCACAAGCAGCAGCTTTTCCAGGTTGCTAATTAGACAGTCAATTTGTAAATCTTATTATATGGATAATAAAGTTATCAAATCCCAGTGGTGAGCTGCAAAACGTCCCGAGTCATTTATGTACAAGAAAAATAAACATTAACCTTTACCATTTGTTATTACATAATGCAAGAATGATTGCTGGCCCCAAATTCTTTTTTAGAGCAATCTCCACTGTAGGTACCTGGGGAGTCGTGTGTCTTGGGGGAAGCGAAGGACATGAAACCCTACAAAAGACAAGGGGCAGAGTCCTGGAGCTCAGCCTCTCTCCACAGGCTTACCAGACTCGCTGGAACACACATTTTCAACAGCAGTCCCAGCAGAGTTCCTCAGATCAGGGGAGATTCGCACTAAAGCGTCACGGCAAGGTCACACGCCCCCATTCCCTGAGATCCCAACGCAGTTTCAGGAAGAAAGGGCTCCTAGAAGGCTTGTTTATAGAGCAAAGAAACCCCAATAGCAGCAGGGCATTTTCAGCCCCTAAGAACTAGCCTTATTTTGAATGATGAAAAACCAGAAAATGTTAATGTTGTTGCTTAAAAACATATATATTTAAATACATACTCAAATGGCTTCTCGGGCTAAACCACTGCTGAAAAATCCTCAAGACAAACCCTAAAGCAGTTTGTTCACAGAACCTGCCAACCAGAACTGCCTCCTCAAAACTTGTTCCAAGAGTACGAACGTTGCAGAGCACGTGTGCGGCTGCACCCCCTGCACAGGACAGGACCCTGGGGAAGCGAGGGCTGCCAGCGCAGCTCAGTAGTGGGCAGGACACCCATCACCTCCAGGCTGCTGACAGCCAGCCAAAGCAAGCTGCCGAACCCAGGGACACGGGCCAGCGAATTAAAGCTTTATCCAACAGCATGCGGTCGGGAGCAGTCATATGTTTGCATGTTTTGGAACAGTGCTGCAAATTGCTGCAGCAGACAGAAGCCCCTGGTAAGTCCTCAGCAACGGCAGGAGGGACAAATCCAGCACTTCACTGCACCACATGGAAATATTGCTGCAAGAAGCTGGGCAGAATCAGGACTTTTGTCACTGCAGACCCACGGCTGGTGACCAAGATGAGCTGCAAACTGAATGCTGATCTTGGAGATTACTTCCCTCCAGCACTGCCTGCCCCACAGCTGCTGTGCGTGCTGCTTTGTAGGGCATGGTCTTGCCCTGAGCCTGAACCCCAGCAGTTGTCCTGTGTGGTCAACAGGACGAAGAGAATAATAAAATCCTCAGTGAAATTAAAAAAATAGGAGAGGACAGACCTTGACACCAGCCAAAGTACAATGGGAGAAGAGCAGGTGCTTCCAGCAGCGTGAAGCTGCTCTGGGAGCAGCCTGGCAGGTTTTAAGGTGCATCACCCCAACATGTGGGAGAGCCGATGGGAACAGGCAGCTCCCAGCACACGTGTCAGAGGGCTGCGCAGGGCTCTGGCATGCCAAGTTATCAGCGTGGGGACTGCTTAACATACAGCGACCCACCACAAGCATCTTAGTAAGGCACCAGCCAGAGACACTAATAAGGATTTTTCTTGCAGCCACTGCAGCGCATCGCTATGGTGTAGGCAGTCCTGTGGGAATGGAGAGGCCCCTCGACACTCCCAGCAAAAGCAGCAAAAAGTTATTTGTCAGAGAGGACAGGAAAAGACACCACGGCATTTATGCCACTCCAGGCTTGCCAGGACAGGCTGGGCAGCTGACAGCCCTGGGCAGGGAGATGCTTGTCCGCCCCATGCTCTTGGGGGCTGCGCAGGAGCATGGTCCCCCCTGTTCCTGCCCACCCAGTGCAGGGAGCAGCCCCAGCCCATGAGGCTGAAGCCACCTGTGCAAGGGGCTCCCACAGCCGATAGCCCAGGGCTCTGCTCCGCTCTCACGCAGCCCAGGGAGGCCCAGGAGCAGCCCCGGCCACGCCGCCTTCCCCCACTGATGAGCAAGGCAGGTATTGCCACCTTTGTCCCACCAGGTTTGTTCACAGCAAACAGTGCCTGCTTGCTGCGTGTCGCCCGCACAGGCATCTTCTCCTTCAGAGTATTTTCTTTTCTTCTGTTTACAGAATGTAAACAAATGCAAAAGAGTTTTCCCCTACCATATGCACCACAGCTCACCTCGCATGCTCCATCTCCATTCAGAAGCTTTCCCAAAAGCAGACAGTTGGGCAGTTTGCCCGAAGAGACAACAATGCTGAAAGATTTGCTCTTAGAATACAAAATCCTTCCCAGTTCAGTGGCTTCTGCCCAGGAAAAGCCCTTTATCAAAGCTATAAGCTCCTTATACTGGCATCAGGCTACCCAGGGAGCCATCCCAACACTAGCGCAGGTATTGCTAAGAATATGAAAGCCCAGAGAAGTCTCAGGGTTATGGTTTTATTTGCAGACTTCAAGTGTCCGACACTGCTGAGCCTGTCCCGGACTGCAGCACAGCAGATCCAAGCGCTGGAGCTGTGTCTCTGCTTGTGCTGTTACTGCCAGGACACACGTTTCTCTGATGCAGCAGCTGGTCCTGCTCAGCGCAGGTTTCTGGGGGTCTTTTGGGTCCCCGTTTTTCCAGTGTACTTTGACCTTGCTCTAGATCAGATTTGGGGGATGCTAGAAGCACACTCCAGAGGGAAAACTGCCTTGCCCTGTACCCTGGCCACACTGCATGGATCCACTCCATGAAAAGAGTGGGATGAATGCAAAGGGTCACGGATGCTGAAGGGAAAGCACACAGCCCAGAAAAGCCAGGAGAGCCCCAAACCTGCCTCTGAGATGCAGCAACCTTGACACAAGCTGTTGGTCACCTACATGGGGCCCTGGCACTAGCCCACAGCCAAGGGCTTAAAAATGCCAGGAGAGCACAAACCTACAACATAACATCCCTGGCAAGCACAGTAAGGCTGGCTCAAGACAATAAATCATTTCCTGACCCCTGCATGCTATCAGATTGGAGCCTGCCACATGAGATCTGATTAGCCTCATCTCCCACACGAAACATCGTTAGCTGGCAGGAAGGTATCCAGCCCTCCTCAAAAACCCAGACCCTGTGACAAATGCCTTCCTGCAGGAATGAACCCTGCCTAGCAACTCCACGCTGCACAAAGCAGCACTGCCTTTTATTTGATCTCCATTTGTTGCTCTAATTTCATTGCATGAACTCCTCGTCCTGATGTTCTGAAGGGGCTAAATCAATTCCCCCACCCCGAGCCCTTCATAAAATGAATAATTCAGGGAAGCCCTCTCACGGCTCCCCCCCAAGTACATCCTTTCCAGGAACATTCCCGCTGAAGGGAAGCCCTCCATCCACCTCCACCGGGCCAGGGAGAGGTCTGGGGGCAGCAGGAACAGTATGTCAAATAAGGCAGACAGATGGAGAATTAACAGAGACAGAAGAAGGTTCAAGCAAGATTCATTTAAAAAAAATCAAACCTAGGGAGGAGTTAAAACCTCCCCAGAGAGCTGACAGAGCTGTGATTTAGCAGATGGTTCTAATATTGTGAAGCTCGAAGATTATTTTGAGCATATCTTAGTGCGTAGCTGCTCCCTTACAACCTGTGGAAATTCTCATTTCCTAAACAACAAGAGATTCAGGAAACAGCTTGGAATTCGGATTATCAGAAGTGGAGAAAACAAAATAACCAGAGAAAAAAAAATATTTTTAAAGGAGCTTTGTGTTGATCCACCTACGCCAGGCAATCCCATGGGGTCAGATGCATTGACACAGCTTTGCCTGATGATGTACTGAAACGCACTGCAGCCAGCAGTTGCCCACAATTTTCCATTCCCATGTAAAAAAATAAGACTCGCTACATCAAACGAAGTCAATGAAGCATGGTAATCATAAAATAAGGGGAAAGAAGGTTTTCAGGAGGGAAAGTCCTGAATTTCTGACAGCATTTTACAGCTTTTAATCACTTACAGCACATAGGGAGAAGCTGAGCTAAAATTTGTGCTATTAGGATTTAATCCCCAGCTTTGGTTAAAAGCCTTCTGGAGTTCTCGCAACACAACAAATACCTTCAGCTCCTCATGACTTCAGCAGTTTTCCCACTGTCTGCTCCAGGGAAACACAGCGAAAACAAGCGCGCTCCGGGATTTCTGGACAGCGATGCTCCTCTAGGGAAGCATGCCAGGAACCGCTCTGGGGACCGAACGGCGGGGGTCACGGCAAGCCCAGGCTGATGCGCTGGCGGTGTGTGGTTAAGCCTGCTTAACACAAGACACAAAAACCTTGCCCCCTCCTCATTCAGTCCATGCCTGCCCAAGGAGCAACCCCAGGGAAGGATGGAGCCCCCCTCGCCCCACGGAGGACATGGGGTCTGGCAGTTTGCACCGCAGAGCCCCGGCAAGGTGGTCCGCACCGCGGCATCGGGGCGGCAGGACAGTTACTGGAGGCGACAGAGGCTCCTGGGGAACACAGGGAGATGCCACTGATCCAAGTGAAAGAGAGGGGCGCAGGAGTGCTAAAAGGCATTTCTGCATGGTCAATGTCTCACAGAAAGCAAAAGCCATTTTCCTTAAGGAGGAAAAAGAAGAAAGGACAGCACACAAGACACCAGGATTCTCTGCTGCAAGGTCTCGCCAGCCTTACTTCTGTAGGAGACTGATTGCCTGAACCGCTACAAAGACTTTCCATCCAAGAAAGCAATTCTTCTTCCGACCAGTTAATTCTGTGCTAATGGTACAAAGAAACCTTCGTTACAGATTTGAAGAGGCCCGGCCTTGAAAATTAGTGCTGAGAAAGCTGTCATTTAGTGCCAGGAAGATAAAACTATTTCCTGGTATTTCTGAAGTGAAAGCAACAGGATATATATATTTTTTTAAAATCTACACAATCTCCCAGTCATTATAAAAACAACTGGCACTGTCCATTCTGCTCCCTGGCAACTCCACCGGTGGTTCCCGAAGCGGGGACCACCTAGGACCCTACACAACAGGCAGGGCTTTCACCCACCATCACTCATCCCAGGCTGGCTTCGGGAAAGGGATGGAGCACAGACACAAACATGTGCAGAATCAGGGCCTGCCACAGGCTCCACATGTTACTCCCCACCGAGCATCCCCTTAGCTGATGCCATCTCCCCTTTTGGCAGGGAGAAGGGGATGCTCCTGCTCCTCCTGGCCCCCCAGCACCCTCCCCTGCTGCCGCGGGAAGTGCTGAGCCTTCCAGGCAAGGAGCTCGGCGATGGGGATTACGTGCCTGAAGAGCAGGAGCCCTCTCTTTTGGGCAAATCCCCGTCAGGGAAAGGGCAGGCTGAAACAGCCCTCTTTCCCTGGGCTCCTTGTCTGCCCGTACGTCCAGTACCAGCGCTGGCTGTTTGCACACACTTCCCATTTACTCTACATGGAGACTCCCCAGTTCTCCAAGAAAACTGACCCATGTCTCTTCTGCTTGCTTGATGTTTGGGAGGAGGAGAAGGGGAACGTTAGCTTTCGAACAAGGCCGTGTCTGAAGAGATCCAGGATGCTGCAGGAAGAGCCCCTCTCAGGGGCCCGTCTCCCAGAGCTGGTGATGCTGACCAGCCGGCAGTGCCCGCCGCTCCGCACACCCACACCAGCGCTGGCGGCTATTTCCAGAGACACAAAGACATTAATTTTACATTAGAGAGCCTCGTCCCAGCTCAGAATTTAAATACTTCATCAGCATTTCTCCCATACCAAGCTGTAACAGAGATTCCCTTTCAGACTGAATAATTTAGCCCCATGCTCGCTCCTGGGCAGCA